>NC_092755.1:57606834-57906834 GCF_047496795.1 Chiloscyllium punctatum
TATTCTATCTATCCGTGACCCCACTTTCAAGGAGCTATGAACCTGCACTCCAAGGTCTCTTTGTTCAGCAACACTCCCTAGGACCTTACCATTAAGTGTATAAGTCCTGTTAAGATTTGCTTTCCCAAAATGCAGCACCTCGCATTTATCTAAATTAAACTCCATCTGCCACTTCTCAGCCCATTGTCCCATCTAATCAAGATCCCCTTTGTAATATGAGGTAACCTTCTTCACTGTCCAATACACCTCCAATTCGCAAGGTTTGTGAAGGTTTGTAGCTCAGGTTGAGGTTTAGGGTGTAGGTTTGCTCGCTGAGCTGTAGGTTTGATATCCAGACGTTTTATTACCTGGCTAGGTAACATCATCAGTGGCGACCTCCAAGTGAAGCGAAGCTGTTGTCTCCTGCTTTCTATTTATATCTTTCTCCTGGATGGGGTTCCTGGGGTTTGTGGTGATGTCATTTCCTGTTCATTTTCTGAGGGGTTGATAGATGGTATCTAGATCTATGTGTTTGTTTATGGCGTTGTGGTTGGAGTGCCAGGCCTCTAGGAATTCTCTGGCATGTCTTTGCTTCGCCTGTCCCAGGATAGATGTGTTGTCCCAGTCGAAATGGTGGCTTTTTTCATCCATGTGTAGGGCTACGAGGGAGAGAGGGTCGTGTCTTTTTGTGGCTAGCTGGTGTTTGTGTATCCTGGTGGTTAACTTTCTTCCTGTTTGTCCTACGTAGTGTTTGTGGCAGTCCTTGCATGGAATTTTGTAGATGACGTTGGTTTTGTCCATGGGTTGTACTGGGTCTTTTAGGTTTGTTAGTTTTTGTTTGAGAGTGTTGGTGGGTTTGTGTGCTACTAGGATTCCGAGGGGTCTTAGTAGTCTGGCTGTCATTTCTGAGACTTCTTTGATGTTTCTACTCAAAAAAAACAGTCCACAGATTCCTCAAGAACAAACCACGACAAGCAGACCAAACACAGCCAGAAACCCTAACCACCTTACCATACATCAAAGAAGTTTCAGAAATGACAGCCAGACTACTAACACCCCTCAGAATCCTAGTAGCACACAAACCCACCAACACTCTCAAACAAAAACTAACAAACTTAAAAGACCCAGTACAACCCATGGACAAAACCAACGTCATCTACAAAATTCCATGCAAGGACTGCCACAAACACTACGTAGGACAAACAGGAAGAAAGTTAGCCACCAGGATACACAAACATCAGCTAGCCACAAAAAGACACGACCCTCTCTCCCTCGTAGCCCTACACATGGATGAAAAAACCCATTTTGACTGGGACAACACATCTATCCTGGGACAGGCTGAGCAAAGACATGCCAGAGAATTCCTAGAGGCCTGGCACTCCAACCACAACGCCATAAACAAACACATAGATCTAGATACCATCTATCAACCCCTCAGAAAATGAACAGGAAATGACATCACCACAAACCCCAGGAACCCCATCCAGGAGAAAGATATAAATAGAAAGCAGGAGACAACAGCTTCGCTTCACTTGGAGGTTGCCACTGATGATGTTACCTAGCCAAACCTACAGCTCAGCGAGCAAACCTACACCCTACATCTCCAATTTTGGTGTCATCAGCAAACTTACTAACTATACCTCTTATGCTCAAAACCAAATCATTTATATCGATGACAAAAAGTAGTGGACCCAGCACCGATCCTTGTGGCAATCCACTAGTCACAGGCCTCCAGTCTGAAAAACAACCCTCCACCACCACCCTCTGGCTTCTACCTTTGAGCCAGTTCTGTGTCCAAATAACTAATCCTCCCTGTATTCCATGAGATCTAACCTTGCTAACCAGTCTCCCAGAGGAACCTTGTCAAACACCTTATTGATGTCCATATAGATTACATCCCCGTTCTGCCCCTATCAATCCTCTTTGTTACTTCTTCAAAAAACTCAATCATTGAGGCATGATTTCCCACACACAAAGCCATGTTGACTATCCCTAATCAGTCCTTGCCTTTCCCTCTCTGGCAATGATCATCCCCTGAAAGACAGGGCTAATCATGTCTACTTGACATGACCATAATCAATTTCTCCACTACCCCCATCAAAACCACCTCAATATCAACATCCTAGGAGGTAGCACTGATCAAAAACTCAGCTGGATCACTCACTTAAATATCTTGGCCAGTACAGCAAGTCAGAAGCTGGATACATTTCAGCATGTGAGACACATCCTGACTTTCCAGATCTGAAGGAAGTTGTGAAATTTAAAAGAGCTCAGAATAGATTCACAAGGCTGAATAGGCTGGGGCTATTTTTCCTGGAGTGTTGGAGGCTGAGGGGTGACCTTATAGAGGTTTGTAAAATCATGAGGGGCATAGATAGGCTATACAGACAAGGTCTTTTCCCTTGGGTGACGGAGTCCTGGACTAGGGGACATAGGTTTAGGGTGAGAGGGGAAAGATGTAAAAGGGACCTGAGGGACAACTTTTTCACACAGAGAGTGGTACATGTATGGAATGAGCACCTGAAGAAGTGATAGAGGAAGTGATACAGCATTTAAAAGGCATCTGGATGGGTATATAAATAGGAAGGGTTTGGAGGGATAGGGGCCAAGTGCTGGCAAATGGGACTAGATTAGTTTAGGATATCTGGTTGGCATGGATGAGTTGGACAGAAGGGTCTGTTTCCATGCTGTACATCTCTATGGCTTTATGACTAAGTCAGGAGTGTGATGGAACACTCCCCACTTGCCTGGATGGGTGCAGCTCGAACAACACTTGAGAAGTTTAACACCATTCAGGACAAACCAACCAGCTTGATGAACACCACATCACCTTCAGAAACATTCACTCCCTTTATCAATGACAAACCGGGGCTGCTGTGTGTCCTGATCAACAGGTATACTGCAAATGAAACAAAATGTACACACTCTAAAACATCTTCAAAGGCATCTTCCAAACCCACAACCATCTAGAAATCAGAGGCAGTAGGTACATGTGAACATCACCACCTGAAAGCTTCCTCCCAAGTCACACATCATCCTGACTTGGAGTCATAGGGTCATAGAGATGACCAGCACAGAAACAGACCCTTCAGTCCAACTCATCCATGCCAACCAGATATCCTAAAGTAATCTTGTCCCATTTGCCAGCACTCGACCCATATCCCTCCAAACACCCGATCCATATACCCAACCAGACTACTTTTAAATGTTGTTATTGTACCAGCCTCCACCACTTCCTCTGGCAGCTCATTCCATACACACACCACCCTCTGCATAAAAAAAATGCCCCTTAGGTCCATTTTAAATCTTTACTCTCTCACCCTAAACATATGCCTTCTAGTTCTGAACTCCCTCACCCCAAGGAAAAGATCTTGTCTATTTACCCTATCCATGCCCCTCATGATTTTGTAAACGTGGACAGAAATTGGTATTGTTTCATTGCCATTGGGTCACTCTATCTCTGACAACACTGATGGAGTACCTACACTAATCTGATCTCAATGATCGAAAAGATAAAGTTAAAAATCACACAACACCAGGTTATAGTCCAACAGGTTTAATTGGAAGCACACTAGCTTTCGGAGCGACGCCCCTTCATCAGGTGGTAGTGGAGGGCTCGATCCTAACACACAGAATTTATAGCAAAAATTTACAGTGTGACTTAACTGAAATTATACAGTGAAAAATTGATTGTCTGTTAAGCCTTTCATCTGTTAGAATACAGTGATAGTTTCACTTCTTTCATGTGTAAATCACAAAACCTTTTTTTAAAAGTTGCATTCTCGGGTTAGCTGTTAACAATAGTGATAGCTAGACAATATGTTGAAGGTGTTAGCCCCCTGTGTTCTCTGTCTATGCCATGGTGTTTAGATTGATTCTAATCTAAAAAGTGAGATAACAGAGTTTTACATGAATTCATGCAGTTTTTGAGCAAAGTACAATGTAACCCTGAAAGTACAAATTCACCCCACAAAGTATAGTTGTGCATGTGGGTCTTTGTCTATCTGTGTGTGTGTCTGTCTGGGGTGGGGGTTGTGAGTGTGAGAAAGTGTGTGTGTGTGTAGTGAGTGCAGTGTCTTAAGTCTGTGAGGGGGTGCATGTGTGAGTGTGGGAGTGTGTGTGTCCATAAGGGTGTGTGTGGGTACTCAACACCAACAACTGCCAGTCTCCAAACACCATCCTACAACTCATCCGCTTTATCCTCAATCACGATGTCTTCACCTTTGACAACCAGTTCTTCATCCAGATATACAGAACAGCCATGCGGACCAAATTTGCACCCCAATATGCCAACATTTTTATGCACAGATTTGAACAAGATTTCTTCTCTATGCAGGATCTCCAACCAACATTGTACACCAGGTACATTGTACACCAGGTACATTGTACACCAGGTACATTGTACACCAGATACATTGATGACATTTTCTTCCTCTGGACCCATGGCGAGGAGTCACTGATAAAACTACACAGTGATATCAACAAGTTTCATCCCACCATCAAACTCACCATGGACTACTCTCGACTATCTGTCTCATTCTTGGACACATGCGTCTCAATCAAGGACGGACACCTCAGCACCACACTCTACCTCAAACCCACAGACAATCTCACAATGCTACACTTCTCCAGCTTCCACCCAAAACATATTAAAACAGCCATTCCCTATGGACAAGCCCTACGCATACACCGGATCTGCTCAGATGAGGAGGAACGTGACGGACACCTGGAAGTACTCAAGGATGCCCTCACAAGAACAGGGTACGATGCTCAACTCATCGACCGCCAGTTCCGATGTGCCACAGCAAGGAACCGTAATGACCTCCTCAGGAGACAGACACGGGCTGCAACTGACAGGGTATCCTTCGTTGTTCAGTACTTCCCAGGAGCTGAAAAATTACGTCATGTTCTTCGCAGTCTGCAACACATTATCAATGAGGATGAGCACCTCACCAAGACCTCCCCCACACCTCCACTACTTGCCTTTAAACAACCACCAAACCTCAAACAGATCATTGTTCGTAGCAAGCTGCCCGGCTCTCAGACCAACTCCATACAACCCTGTCATGGTGGATGCTGCAAGACGTGTCAGATTGTGGACATAGATACCACCATCACGCGTGGGGACACCTCCCACCTTGTACACGGCAGGTAATCATGTGACTCAGCCAACATTGTCTATCGTATACGTTGCAGGCAAGGATGCCCGGAGGCATGGTACATTGGGGAAACCGAGCAAAGGCTACGACAACGGATGAATGGGCACCGCACAACAATCAACAGACAGGAGGGTTCCCTCCCAGTTGGGGAATTCTTCAGTGGTCCAGGACATTCAGCCTCGGACTTTCAGGTGACCATCCTCCAAGGTGGACTTCGGGACAGGCAGCAGAGAAAAGTGGCCGAGCAGAGGCTGATAGCTAAGTTCGGTACCCTTAGGGAGGGCCTCAACCGGGACCTTGGGTTCATGTTACATTACAGGTGATCACCATTACACTATACACACACAGACACTCCTACACACACACACACACACACACACACACTCTCACATACACACGGACACAGGTACACACAGACGCGCACACAGATACCCACACACACCCATATGGACACACATATTCCCACACTCATACATGAACCCCTCACAGACTTAAGACACTCTGCACTCACTACACACACACACACACACTCACACACACACACACATACACACACACTTTCTCACACTCACAACCCCCACCCCAGACAGACACACACAGACAGACAGACAAAGACCCACATGCATACATATATTTTGTGGGTGAATTTGTACTTGCAGGTTTACATTGTACTTTGCTCAAAAACTGCATGAATTTATGTAAAACTCCGTTATCTCACTTTTTAGATTGGAATCAATCTAAACATCAGGTCATAGACAGAGAACACAGGGGGCCAACACCTTCAACATATTGGTAAAAACAATGACTGCAGATGCTGAAAATCAAATACTGGATTAGTGGTGCTGGAAGAGCACAGCAGTTCAGGCAGCATCCAACGAGCTGCTCGTTGGATGCTGCCTGAACTGCTGTGCTCTTCCAACACCACTAATCCAGTATACCTTCAACATATTGTCTCGCTATCACCATTGTTAACAGCTAACCCGAGAATGCAACTTTAAAATAAGGTTTTGTGATTTACACATGAAAGAAGTGAAACTATCACTGTATTCTAACAGATGAAAGGCTTAACAGACAATCAATTTTTCAATGTATAATTTCAGTTACATCACACTGTAAATTTTTGCTATAAATTCTGTGTTACGATCGAGTCCTCCACTATCACCTGATGAAGGAGTGTTGCTCCGAAAGCTAGTGTTGGACTATAACCTGGTGTTGTGTGATTTTTAACTTTGTACACCCCAGTCCAACACCGGCATCTCCAAATCGAAAAGATAGATCACCACCAACTTCTCAGGGGTAACTAGGAATGTCAGCCTTGAACATCTGTATTCAAGAATGAATATTTAAACTACTGCCTAACTTGGTTGAAACAATCAACTGGTTATTAGTTGATACTCAGTTCAGTACTTTGTAACTCTAACATAATGGGTTGCCTTTGGGATGTTGGGTGTATGTTTAGCTAAAATAGTAAGTCAAAGAGTGTGGCACTGGAAAAGCACAGCAGGTCAGGCAGCATCTGAGGAGGAGGAGGGTCGACGTTTCGGGCATAAGCCCTTCTCCATTCCTGATGAAGGGCTTATGCTCGAAACATCGACCCACCTGTTCCTCGGATACTGTACTTTTCCAACACTACACTCTTCGACTCTGGTCTCCCGCATCTGCCGTCCTCACTTTCTCCCAGTTGATTATAACCTTACTGCAAAGCCTCTTCCAAGGATGCCTTCTTTGAAGAAGTTCTCCTCCTCCCTGTACAAGGATCTCAGTGAGTCTCTCTCTCACTGCACCCCCGAGATCATCTCCTCTGCCTTGAAGCAGACTCGCTACCACAGCCACATCTCCTTCATCAGTTCCTGCCTATGGAACCGACTGATCCTGCATGGATTTCGGATTACATTCAGACCATCGCAATTTGGACCTGACCAGGAGAACCAGTACCTACAACAAATCCAAAACCTACAGAAACGGTTCTCCCTCCAGATCCTCTGCTCCACACTCACAGCCATGTGCCACCACCTACTCTCCTTGTAGCCAGCTCAGGGCCACACTCTCTCAGACCTGCAAAGGACCTCTGCTTTTCATCATTCTCAGAAGAATTCACACCCTCAACAAACACCATTTCTCCATTCCTGATGCAGGGCTTATGCCCAAAACGTTGATTCTCCTGCTCCTCGAATGCTGCCTGACCAGCTGTGCTTTTCCAGCACCACACTCTTCGACTCTGATCTCTAGCATCTGCCGTCCTCACTTTCTCCTAGTTAAAATAGTGAGGTCATAGTCAAGGAGATCATTATTTTTAGAAGAAGGATTCTTCACCAATAGTTCTTTCTGTAAAAACACCACCAATAAAATGCACCACCAGTCATTCATCACAGGGATGTTTGTGGGACATGACTCCATACAACGTCAATGCTGAGTTTGTAACAAGAATGGGTGCAAACACTGAATTAATGAACTCAACTCCCCCTTTAGACAACACAAAAGAGTGCTTGTACAAATGCCATACAAAATCTGCTTCTTGCCTCGGGCTCCTAGATACTCCAATGGATTCCTAATCACAGAGGAAACCTTTACAATTTTCTCACCACTGTCTGTGAATTGGTTTGGTTAGACCCCTGTACAGTGTTCGGTTTTGGGTGACACACCACAAAACAAATCTATTTGGCCTGGGAAGAGGTGCAGGGCAGGTTCACCTGGTGACCGGGCATGATCTTAAAATTAGGAGAGAAAGTAGGGACGTATGTTTTTTCTGGGTATTGAACTTGGACAGAGTAAGGCTAGTTATGAACCATGTGATTACATAGCCTGCCAATTAAGTTTCCCAGTGAATGCAGATACCCACTGCCTTGGCTTTTTCATCTGGCTTCAAATAATTGGCATATTGGAAGCTGAATACCTAGCAAGAGTAACCCAATGTCTCAGTTAAAGATGGAGGCATAAGGGTAATGTCTTGTAATCCAGATTCTAGGGTAATGCTCTGGGGACATAGGTTCAAACCCCCTTCATGGCAGTAGGAGGAAAAGTTAAATTAACAAATATGGCATTGAAAGCTGGTCTACTGGAGACTAAAAAACCATAGTCAATTGCCATCGGGTTCACTAATGTCCTTTTGACAAAGAAATCTGCTACCCTTACCTGGTCTGGTCCACACGCAATAATGTGATTCGATCTTAAACTGCTTATAGTTTATCAAGCCACTCAGTATAAGGGCTGAATAGCCTGTATCTTTAAACAAGATGGAAATTGTAAAGAAACAAAACAAGCTTGCACACTGTCACACAACACTCCCTAGGTAGTTGTTCGCATGCACATTCCCAGTGTGGCATTTTACCCATTGGGAGTGCACTTCACATAATGTGTTCATTATCATTTTCCATCTATAATTGCAAAATTTCACTTCTTTATAACTTTACAGAAACATGCATTCACTTGTAAACGCGTGTAAAACCCGGCACCGGAATACATTAAAGTGCAGGCAAGGACTGTCATATGCATGGGGTGTGATTGCACAACAACTGAGGAGACCACAGCCTTCCGCCCCGTACCCTCCAGCTGAGATTCTGCGGTTACCGGGACACGGTGCACTTTAGACAGAGTCCTCCCCTGATCTCCTGTCACCATCAGCCTCTCTCCCAGCAGGTTCGAAGGCTGCATGGCAACCCAGATGCTGGCAGGATACAGTGTCAGCTGTGGCTGATACCACCCTGCTGGCACCTGCCCATCTGTGCTCAGCCCTCGCCACTGTTTAAACTCTTATCAAGCCAGTGGGAGCTCGCTCGTTGTGAGGAGCTATGTATTTGGGAGGTTGGGGGTGGGGGGTAAAGAGGGAACAGGGAGGAGGAGAAGGGGAATGGAAGTATGACAAAGACCTGTTCTACAGACACAGGTGCCAGGGCAGTGCAGAGTTGGGGATGGGGGGGATGGGGAAAGCTTCATGATTCCCATTGTTTGCCGGAATTAGGTCATTTTCAAGCCTGCCCATAATTAATAGGGAGCTGCAGTCACACTGATATAGGCAACTCTCTGTAGCAATCATTTCCCTTCCGAAAGAAACACTACTTGCCGACATGGCGTGTACAAATTGGCGACAGATTAAGAGTGCATTCTAGTTCAAACAAATCACTGTGCAAGCTAAGCTTTAAATTGATTAGAATTAAAGAGGCAGCAGACAGCTGCCCAAGTGTTCAGTGAGTAAGTGCACCATCTAATGTGACAGTGACCCAGACAGACCAGGGGTCCCCAGCTTGCAGCTCCATTCTCTGATCAATCAGGAACATTATGCCTCTGCCACAACAACAACTGGCATTTGTATAGTGCTCTAGAAATCTGGAAGCATTTACAGGAATGCACCAGACAGAAAGATTTTCCCACACAGCGGATCACTGGGTTCTAGAATGCACTGCCTGAGAATGTGGTAAAGGCAAATTCAACTATGGCATCCACAGGAGAATTGGATTGTCATCCAAAGAGAAAACAATGTGGAGGGCTAAGGGGAAAAGGATGAAGCGAGTTGTTGTTCCCGAGAGTCAACGTGGACACAATGGGCAAAATAGTCTGCTTCAGGGTTCTAACCATTGTGTAATTTTGAAGAATTGCATTTGAATATAGCACCTTCCTGTGTTGGAGGAAATGCAAATGTAGATGTCTGCTCTCACAGTGTGATCATGAGCAGATAGTCAGTTTTCGCAATGTTGCTTCAGGAAGGAATATCAGGGAATAAAAACAACACCAGAAATAACGCATTTGCCCTTCTTCAAGGTGGTGCTGTGGGATCTTTCACATCTATCTGAGAGAGTCACACTAGTTTGATATCTCGATTGAAGGGCAGGTTACTAACCATGGCCCAGAAAGACCACTGGCATCTCTCTCCACTAGGGAGAAACAGTTGGTTGCATAGATATTGCTTGAGAGGTCCCAGTCTGTAAGTATGGAGATAGACTCAGTCAACTGAAAGTCAGAACTTCTGGTAATGGAGTACATTCCACTTACCACACTGGAGAGTCAGTCTACACTCTTACACTCAAGTCTGGAACAGGACCTGAATTCTCTGACTCAAAGGATATAACTAAGACAAATCACTCTTGACACTGAGCTAAAAGAGATTTCACAAAATTGGTGCAGCTAACAAAACGCTTAGATAGAATCCCTACAGTGTGCAATCAGGCCATATGGCTCATTGAGGGCACACCAACCCTCCAAAGAGCATCCCAGCCAGACCCCCACCTTCTCCCTGTAGTTCCCATGACTAATCTACCCTGAATACTGTGGGCAATCTAGCATGGCCAATCCACCTAACCCACACATCTTTGGACTGTGGGAGCAAACCATAGCCCACGGAGGAAACCCACGCAGACCCAGGGAGAAGGTGCAAACTCCACACACCCAGGGCTAGAATCAAAACTGGGTCCCTAGCACTGAGAAGCAGCAGTGCTAACCACTGAGCCACCATTGCCCTCCAAGAGTCAACAGAGCTGGGTTCTAAGTAGTGACTTAAAGGGTGAAAGCAAAGAGGATAGGTCTTGGGGAAGATTTCCAATCTTAGGATCTAAATAGCTGATGGCATGACAGCCATTGATAAAGTTCCCAGAGTTCCTTAAGGGTGGTAGGATTGTAGGAGATTATACAGATATTGTCAAACAGCAGCAGTAAGGCAATAAGCAGGCATGATGGATGAACAGGATTTGGTGAAGATGGGCAGAAGAGTCTTGGATAAGCTCAGGGTTTTGGAGGGTGGAAAGAAGGATGCCAGCTGGAGAGTACTGAAATTGTCACTTCTGGAATACAGGCGCTGATCTGGAGGGTAATGGCATAGCAGTATTGCTGTGCCAGTAATCCGAGGGACCCTGGTTTAAATTTCACAGCCAGGTGATGGAATTGGAATTGAATTAAATCTGGAATTAAAAATGTAAAAATGACAATGAATCAATTGTTAATTGTTCCTTTTTCAAAAACGCAATTGGTTCTAAAATCTGCCGTGCTTATCTGATCTGGCTTATACATGAATCCAGACTCTCAGCAATGTGGTTGACTCACAACTGCCCTCTGGAATATCCCAACAAGTTACTCGAGCTGCTAACAGGTCTCAAAAAAGGGAACTGGACCGAGGCACCAGAAATGACCATAACAAACACAGCCCTATCAATGCTGCAAAATCCTCCTCACCAACAATGGGACAAGTGCCAAAATTGGGAGAGCTGTCCCATAGACTAGTGTGATATAGTCATACTCATCATACCTTACAGACAATGTCCCAGACACCACCATTACCATCCCAGCAGAGGTGGCATCACAGGGCTATACAGTCATGGGGTATTACCTGGGAGGCCTCAACATTGACTGTGGACACCATGATGTCTCATGGCACCACATCAAACATGGGCAAGAATACCTCCTGCCGATTGCCACGTCCTGTCCTCCCTTAAGTGATGAATCAGTCTGTGTGAAATACCAATTGGAGGAAGCACAGAGAGTGGCAAGGGCACAGATGTACTCTGGCTGGTAGACTACAATGTCCACATCAAAAGTGGCTTGGCAGCAGCACTACTGATTGAGCTGATCAGGACCTAAAGGACATAGCTGCTGGACTGGGTCTGTGGCAGGTGGTGAGGGAACCAAAAAGTGGGAAAAGCATACTTGACCTCATCCTTACCAACAGATGCATCTGTCCATGACAGTAGCAGAAAGAGCCCTTGTGGAGACAAAGTCCCATCTTCACATTGACACCACCATGTTGTGTGGTACTATCAGCATATTAAGTGCTACTTGAAACAGATCTAACAACTCAGGAATGGACATCTATGAGGTGCTGTGTACTCCAGCACAATCTGTAACCTTGTGGCCTGGCATATCCTCCACTCTACCATTACCAATAAACCAGGGGGTCAACTTGGTGAAGCTACAAAACTGGATTAATTTCTCTAAATAGCATAACAGCAATTAATTGATAAGACCGAATGATTCCACAATGAATTCACACTAAATATAAGCACTTTTGCTGTTAGGCGGTAGTGTGGTGGTGGGGGGGGGGGGGGGGGGGGAGAAATAAACAGGAGATTCAGAGTCTCTTCAGTTCAGGAAGAAAAAGAAGAAAAAAAATAAATTCACACTAATTCAGTTCCAGGCAATGACCATCTCCAACAAAACAGAATTTAATCATTGCTCTTTGACATTCATTGGTATCACCATCACTGAATCCCTCATTGGCCACATATCAGGGTTTACCATTGATCAGAAACTGAACTGGATTTGCATATGAATACAGTAGCAACAAGAGCCGGTCAGAGGCTACAGGAGCAGGTCAGAGGCTAGGAATCCTGCAAGTAGCTCACCTCCTCACTCCCCAGAGCCCATCTATCATTGACAAAGCAAAATACTGTACTCCCAACTGTCTGGATGAGATATTCCATTCCCTCCACCACAAATGCTCAATAGTGTGTCATATAAAAGATGCACTTCAGAAATTCACCAAGATGCCTTCAACAGATCATCTTCTAAATCCTCAATCACTACCATCTGTAAGAACAAAAGCAGTTGGTATATGGGAACACCGAATCTGCAAATTCCGCTCCAAGCTACTCACACAGAAACATCAAAAATCAGAGAGGATTTGGTCATTCAACCCTTCAAGCCTGCTCCACCATCAGGATTGATCACCCAAACCAGTCCCCTGTTCCCACTTTCTCTCCATACCCTTTAGCCCTAGGAACTATGTCTAACTGCTTCTTGAAAACATTCAATGTTTTGGCCTCAACTACGTTCTGTGGCAGAGAATTCCACAGGCTCCCCACTCTCTGGGTGAAGAAACGTCTCATCTCAGTCGTAAATGGCCTACCCCACATCCTTCAGCTGTGATGCCTGATTCCGGACTCCCCACTCACCGGAAACATCCTTCCTGTATTTACCCTGTCCAATCCTGCTAGAACCTCATAGGTTTCGATGAGATCGCCCTCACCCCAACTCATTCTTCTAAACTCCTGGGGATGCCCTAAACCAATCGAATCACTCTTCATTTATCAATCCTGACCTGGAAATATATTATTGTTCCTGCAGTGTTGCTGGTTCAAAGTCCTGAACCCCACCCCACCCCCCACCCCTCTCTAATAGATCTGTGGGGTTACCTAAACCAAACTGCAGCAGTTCAAAAAGACAGTTCACCACCAGCTCCTCAAGGTCAACCAGGGACAGGCAAGAAATGTTAGTCCCACCAGTGTTACCTCCATCCCATAAAGAAAAGGCTGAGGTGGGACATGGAGACAGGCAGTGGTACAGACACAGTAGTGGGTGGTCATGAAGATATGGGATCAGAAGTTGAGCGCAAGGCCAAGTATTTGACTGGGGCAAATTTCTGCCCTGCCAGGAGTCGAAGCCGTCTGACAAGACAGAGACCGTGAAGGGAACAAGAAGACGCTAAAGAACTGGAGTTGGATCTGAAAGTCAATACCTAGCCCCAGTCCACAGGGCAGTGTTACCAGAACTCCTGTGTCCATGAGATACATGGATAATATGCAGCGGACATCTCGAATCCCTATAGAAATATCACTAGCGATGACTCCTGATAATCCACCAAAAGGATAGGTGTTCCACCACCAGTGTCCTCTCTCAGACCAATATCGAGGCACTGGTCTCAGTCAGTCAGCTGTGTTAGAACAGTCACATCATCCACATGGCAGATACAAGACCATGAAAGCAAGCTCTTTCCTCTGGGATTCACGGCAGGCAGTTACTAAGAGGGTATAGGCAACACTTCAAGGATGACCCCAAAACCTCCCTGAGAAAATGTAATACCCCTATCAATGTGGGGGGGACTCTCAAGCCCAAGATTACCCAATTTAGAGAAGAAACATTTGCAAAGTAGCCAATCATTATAGGCCTCTCCAACCAAGCTAAGGGGAAGGTGAAGCAGAAACAATTTGAAAACCAAAATATCCCACCCACCCATTTCAACAAGTACAACCTCCCTCACAGACTGGCAGGATTTGTGGGTCTATCATGATTCCTCAGGAGCCACAATGCTGGAATGGCTAAATCCGAGGAACTTCCACAGATCACAATGTGGGACATATTCCTGTTGGAAATTCTCTGTATCAGACTAGCCAGCTAGATGTAGTACCAGACAAAGGCAGCCCCACTCAGCTGAATGCAAGGTGATGCAGCAAAGGAGGATGGTGGGGTGGAATGTGTCAAAGGTTGCAAAGAACTCAAAAAGGACAAGGACTGAGAGTGCACTACAGACACATTCACATCAGATGATGTCAGTGATTTTGATCAGGACAATTCCAGTGCTGTAACAAGGTGAAAGACCTGATTGGAGAAATTCAAACATGGAACTATGTGAAAGATGAATGTAGATTTGGGAGATGGCAACATATTTACAGACTTTGGAGAGGAACAGGAGTTCAGAGAATACATGAGAGAAGACAGGAGAGACACTAGACTAAGGTATAACTTTGATGTAAGATATAAGTTTGACCGATTCACTAAGGCTGAAATGGCTTGTTGATTCACAAAGATTCCTGAGAGCTGACTGGAGCAAATCTGGGAAGTTACTTTTGGTTTGAATTGAATTAACTTCATTGTCACATGTACTCAAATGAGTATAGTGAAAAGTTTACAAGTTGCCACTTATGGTACCACCTTAGGGACAAGGTACCTAGGTACAGATTCTCCAGTACGAATTCTTAGAGAAAAATTAGAAATGTAAGGAAATAAGAAGTCCAGCATTACAATGTAAGAATAAATCAGAAAATTAACAAACAGAAAGTTCAGAACAACAGTCCATCCAACCCAATCCACACTGGCACCTAGACTCCAGTCCACACCAGACCTGGACTCTAGACCGTATCAGGTCTCACCTCGAGGCTATTGAGGCAGGAGACTGCTTTAGAATCACCTCAATGCTGGAGGTCCTTACTGAGGCCATATCGTGGGACCACCACTCCAGACCGGGAGACCACCACTCCAGACCGGGAAACTACCACTCCAGACTGGGAAACTACCACTCCAGACTGGGGTGGGACACCACTCCAGACCAGGAGACCACCATTCCAGACTGGGGGGGAACACCACTCCAGACTGGGGTGGGACACCACTCCAGACCAGGAGACCACCACTCCAGACCGGGAAACTACCACTCCAGGCTGGGGGGGAACACCACTCCAGACCGTGAGACCACCACTCCACACTGGGGGGAGACACCACTCCAGACCAGGAGACCACCATTCCAGACCGGGAAACTACCACTCCAGACTGGGGGACACCACTCCAGACTGGGAGACCACCATTCCAGACTGGGGGGCATCATTCCAGACCAGGAGACCACCATTCCAGACTCAGGGGAGAGCACCACTCCAGACCAGGAGACTACCACTCCAGACTGGGAAACTACCATTCCAGACTGGGGGGGAGCACCACTCCAGACCAGGAGACCACCACTCCAGACTCAGAGGAGAGCACCACTCCAGACCAGGAGACTATGACTCCAGACTCGGGGGGAAACAACACTCCAGACCGGGAGACCACCACTCCAGACCGGGAAACTACCACTCCAGACTTGGTGGGGAACACCATTCCAGACCGGGAGACCACCACTCCAGACTGGGGGGGGAACTACCACTCCAGACTGGGAGACAACCACTCCAGACTGGGGGGAACACCACTCCAGACCATGAAACTATCAGTCCAGACCAGGAGTCCACCACTCCAGACTGGGAAACTACCACTCCAGACTCGGGGGGGGAACACCACTCCAGACCGGGAGACCACCATTCCAGAGCGGGAAACTACCACTCCAGACTGGGGCGGTGGGGGGGGACGACTACCACACCAGACCGGGAGACCACCAATCCAGACTGGAGGGGGGAACACCACTCCAGACCTGGGGAGACCACCATTCCAGACTGGAGGGGGGTACACCACTCCAGACCTGGGGAGACCACCATTCCAGACTGGGGGGGGGTGCGGGACACCACTTCAGACTGGGGGCCACCACATCAGGCCGCCAAGAGACCACCACTCCAGATGGGGGGGGGGAGGGGGGGAACTACGATGCCAGGCCGCCAAACGACCACTACGCCAGGCCAAGAGGACACCTTGCTGGGTCCACGCTGAGGTTGAGAGTCTCCGAGTTCACGCTGAGGCCCGGAGTTCAGGATGTCTCTGAGAAAAAATGAGAAGAACAAAATCACCCAAAAAGGTGAAGAGAGAAGGAAATGACAAGAAACGGACAGGGCAGATGAGCTCCGGCTGAAGTGTCTTACTCCACCGCCATCTCGGAACGTAAATTACCACACGCTACGTGAATTCGAAGCATCTGGACCAAATGCAACTCACACAGCAGATACACAGTATAAAAGCAACAAAGATCTTCCCTGTTTATCAGCTGTAATAATCCACAGTGAAATAAGTTTAGGCTTGTCTCAACCCAGCCCCTAGCTGCTTGAGCCCATGGCGCAAAACTTCACTTAATTCGACCTAATTAGCATTAAATGACAAACTTCACCTCCACATGCCTTGAAGAGAATGAGGTTAGGAAATGGAAAGGCCACAGTAATGGAATCCCTTTTGAGATCAGATCAAGGCTCGTCACTGGGAGAGCCAAGAGAGGTTTACTCTGCAGGAAATCCATGTCACGTCTGGCTCAGGAGTGATTGGTTCTGAAACTAGGCTTTAAAAAAATATCAGGAGAGAAGCTTGTATCTTGATGGTGAGAAGCCTGAACAGGTTAAACAGGGCATTGAACATCTCAAATTGTTTCACTCGTTACTGATGATGGGTTTCATATAATATATCTTTAAATCTTAATTAATTTACTGAGAGTTGGCAGTACTCCACAAAACAAGCCAGTGAATAATGGCCTGATTGTCTCTGTGTCTCCTCAACATTACTACACTTACCAGTGATTCCATCGGCTGGAGAAGCTGATTTCAACTTGGCGTGCAGTCTAACAAAGCTGCTCATCTGGTGAATTGCCTCAATTACCATGTAATTAATCTCGGTTATTTTCTGATGGGAACTTCCTGTTGTTCAATGATTAGATTAGATTAGATTCCCCACAGTGTGGAAACAGGCCCTTCGGCCCAACCAGTCAACACCGACCCTCTGAAGAGTAACCCATCCAGACCCATTTCCCCTCTGACTAATGCATCTAGCACTATGGGCAATTTAGCATGGCAAAAGGGAGGACTGCAGATGCTGGAAACCAGCGTCTAGATTAGAGTGGTGCTGAAAAGCACAGCAGGTCAGGCAGCATCTGAGGTGCGGGAAAATCGACGTTTCAGGCAAAAGCCCTTCATCAGGAATGGAGGCAGGGAGCCTCCAGGGTGGAGAGATAAGTGGGGGGTAGCTGGGGAGAAGGTAGCAAGGAGTACAAGAGGTAAATGGGGGTGGGGATGGAGGTGATAGGTCAGAGGGGAGGGTGGAGCAGATAGGTGGGAAGGGAGATTGGCAGGTAGGACAGGTCATAAGGACAGTACTGAGCTGGAACTGGGGTAAGGTGGGGGGAGGGAAAATGAGGAAACTGGTGAAGTCCACATTGATGCCCTGGGGTTGAAGGGTTCCAAGGCGGAAGCTGAAGCGTTCGCCCTCCAGGCGTCAGGTGGTGAGGGAGCAGCGGTGGAGGAGGCCCAGGACCTACATGTCCTCGGCAGAGTGGGAGGGAGAGTTGAAATGTTGGGCCATGGGGCGGTGGGGTTGATTGGTGCGGGTGTTCTGGAGATGTTCCCTAAAGCGCTCCCCAATGTAGAGGAGACCGCATTGGGGGCATCGATAAATGACATTGGTGGATCCCCCGCAATTTAGCATGGCCAATTCACCAAACCTGCACATCTTTGGACTGTGGGAGGAAACTGGAGCACCCAGAGGAAACCCACGCAGACACAGGGAGAATGTGCAAACTCCACACAGACAGTCACCCAAGGCTGGAATCGAACCTGGGACCCTGGTGCTGTGAGGCAGCAGTGCTAACCACTGATCCATCGTGCCGTCTTAATTCTTTCCTCCTTTCAATTTTCTCCCCTGATCGCTATAAAATTTGACTTTTTGAAAATACAAACAAGGACAGGATTTATACAATTAATGGTAGGGCACTGGGTGATGTTGTAGAACAGAGGGATCTAGAGATTCAGATACGTAATTCTTTGAAATTTGCATCACAGGTAGACAGAGTGGTTAAGAAGCCATTTAGCACACTTGCCTGCAATGCTGAGACCTTTGAGTATAGGCATTGGGATGTCATTCGAGGTTGTACAGGACAGTGGTGAGGCCTCTTCAAAAGGACTGTGCGCAGTTCTGGTCACCCTGTTATAGGAAGGATATTATTAAACTGGGAATGGGTTCAGAAGAGATTTACCAGAATGTTTCTGGGACTAGAGGGGAAAGATATAAAAGAGACCTAAGTGGCAACTTTTTCACACAGAGGGTGGTATGTGTATGGAATGAGCTACCAGAGAAAGTGGTGGAGGCTGGTACAACTGCAACATTTAAGAGGCATTTGGATGGGTATATGAACAGGAAGGGTTTGGAGGGATATGGGCCAGGTGCTGGCAGGTGGGACTAGATTGGATTGGGATATCTGGTTGGCATGGACGGGTTGGACTGAAGGGTCTGTTTCCATGCTGTACATCTCTATGACTATGACTCTAGAGAGTTTGAGATACAAAGTAGATTGGAAAGACTGGGACATTGTAGGAGATTGAAGGGTGAACTTATTGAGGTATATAAGATCATGAAGGGCATAGAAAAGGTGAATAACAAGGGTCTTTTCCCTAGGGTGGGGGAGTTCAAAACTAGGAGGCATTTTTTTAAAGTGAGAGGAGTCAGATTTAAAATGGACATGAGGAATAACATTTTTACACAGAAAGTGGTTCAGGTGTGGAATGAACCTTTCGAGAAAGTGGTGGATGCAGATACAGTTATAACATTTAAAAGATATTTGGATAAGTACATGAATAGGAAAGGTTTGGAGGGATATGGGCCAAGTGCAGGCAGGTGGGACTAGTTTATATTGGGAACCTGATGGTCTGGTTGGACTGAAAGGTCTGTTTCCATGTTGTATGAGTCAATTACCCAATGACTATGACTTAGGATTCTTGTGGTGCAGTGGTAGTATTCCTACCTCTAAGTCAGGACAAAATCAGAAGTCACACAACACCAGTTTATAGTCCAACGGGTTTATTTGAAATCACAAGCTTTCAAGATATTCAGCTTCATCAGGTAAAGTGAAGGGAAGCACAGCATTTATAGACAAAAGAGTTTCAAACGATAAATACAGATAGTGTGAGTGGAGTGGCAATAGGCTGAATAACAAGAGTTTGCAGATGATGAAAAATGTCAGACAGTGTGAGTAAACTGTCAATGCTCTGGGGAAGTACTGGACGATGAAGGGTACTCGATCAGTCATGTCCTGTGTCTGTCTTCTGAGGAGGTTGGTTTTTCACTGTAGCATGCCAGAACTGATGATCAATGAGTTGAGCATTGTATCCTGTTCTTATGAGGGTGTCTTTCAGTGTCTGTAGGTGTCTGTTGCATTCTTCCTTGTCTCAGCAGATCCTGTGCATACGCAGGGCTTGTCTGTAGGGGACGGTTCCTTTAACATGTTTAGGGTGGAAGCTAAAGAGGTGCAGCATTGTGAGGTTATCCTGGGCTTGCGGTAGACTGAGGTACTGAGGTGTCTGTCCTTGATGGAGATGCCTGAGTCCAAGAATGAGACTGATTTTGAAGAGTAATTCCCAGTATGTCTGAAGGTGGGATGAAACTTGGTGATATTGTTGTGTAGTCATTTCAGTGATTCCTCACCATCAGTCCAAAGGAAGAAAATGTCATCAATATCAACAAATAGTTAAGAGAGAAATCAGGAGGGCAAAAAAGGGACATGAGAAAGCTTCGGCAAATAGAGTTAAGGAGAATCCAAAGGGTTTTTACAAATACATTAAGGACTAAAGGGTAATTAGGGAGAGAATCGGGCCCCTCAAAAATCAGCAAGGTGGTCTTTTGAGTTGAGCTGCTGGAGATGGGGGAGATACTAAATGAGTATTTTGCATCAGTATTTACTGTGGAAAAGGACATGGAAGGTATGGAATGTAGGGAAATAGATGGTGACATCTTGCAAAATGTCCATATTACAGAGGAGGAAGTGCTGGATGTCTTAAAACGCATAAAAGCGAATATGTCTCCAGGACCTGATCAGGTGTACCCGAGAACTCTGTGGGAAGCGAGAGAAGTGATTGCCGGGCCTCTTGCTGAGATATTTGTATCATCGATAGTCACAGGTGAGGTGCCGGAAGACTGGGGGGTTGGCTAACATGGTGCCACTGTTTTAGAAGGGCGATAAGGACAAGCCAGGGAACTATAGACCGGTGAGCCTGAAATCGATGGTGGGCAAGTTGTTGGAGGGAATCCTGAGGGACAGGATGTACATGTATTTGGAAAGGCAAGGACTGATTAGGGATAGTCAACATGGCTTTGTGTGTGGGAAGTCATGTCTCACAAACTTGATTAAGTTTTTTGAAGAAATAACAAAGAGGATTGATGAGGGCAGAGTGGTAGATGTGATCTATATGGACTTCAGTAAGGCGTTCGACGAGGTTCCCCACGGGAGACTGATTAGCAAGGTTAGATCTTATGGAATACAGGGAGAACTAGCCATTTGGACACAGAACTGGCTCAAAGGTAGTAGACGGAGGGTGGTGGAGGAGGGTTGTTTTTCAGACTGGAGGCCTGTGACCAGTGGAGTGCCACAAGGATTGGTGCTTGGTCCACTACTTTTCATCATTTATATAAATGATTTGGATGTGAACATAAAAGGTACAGTTCATAAGTTTGCAGATGACACCAAAATTGGAGGTGTAGTGGACAGCGAAGAAAGTTACCTCAGATTACAACGGGAACTTGACTAGATGGGCCAATGTGCAGAGGCGTGGCAGATGGAGTTTAATTTAGATAAATGCGAGGTGCTGCATTTTGGGAAAGCAAATCAGAGCAGGACTTATACACTTAATGGTAAGGTCCTAGGGAGTGTTGCTGAACAAAGAGACCTTGGAGTGCAGGTTCATAGCTCCTTGAAAGTGGAGTCACAGGTAGATACGATAGTGAAGAAGGCGTTTGGTATGCAATCCTTTATTGGTCAGAGTATTGAGTACAGGAGTTGGGAGGTCATGTTGTGGCTGTACTGGACATTGGTTAGGCCATTGTTGGAATATTGCGTGCACTTCTGGTCTCCTCCCTATCAGAAAGATGTTGTGAAACTTGAAAGGGTTTAGAAAAGATTTACAAGGATGTTGCCGGGGTTAGAGGATTTGAGCTATAGGGAGAGGTTGAATAAGCTAGGGCTGTTTTCTCAGGAGCGTTGGAGGTTGAGGGGTGACCTTATAGAGGTTTATAAAATCATGAGGGGCATGGATAGGATAAATAGACAAAGTATTTTTCCTGGGGTGGGGGAGTCCAGAACTAGAGGGCATAGATATAGGGTGAGAGGGGAAAGATATAAATGAGACCTAAGGGGCAACGTTTTCACTCAGAGGGTGGTACATGTATGGAATGAGCTGCCAGAGGAAATGGTGGAGGCTGGTACAATTGCAACATTTAAAAGGCATGGATGGGTATATGAATAGGAAGGGTTTGGATGGGTATGGTCCGGGTGCTGGCAGGTGGGACTAGATTGGGTTGGGATATCTGGTCGGCATGGATGGGTTGGACTGAAGGCTCTATTTTTGTGCTGTTCATCTCCATGATTTACAACTGATCTTGAAGGAACTGTTGGGCGAAGTTCACAGCACAGAATCAGATAAGTTAATCATTGTTTTAAGTGTGGCCGACAGAGAATCAGCAGTAGTGAGTAGAGTGGGTTCTTTCTTGATTATATGTTTTTAGAGCCATGTCTCTTGATTAAACTTAAAATATAATCCATAGCTATTAATTTAACCTGGGGCAGTGTTTCCAGAGGAATAAGACGGTGTTATTTTCTGGATCTGTTTGTCAGATGTAGGAGTTTAAAGCGAGTTTAAGGGTTACTGCAGATTATATTTGCCATAAATGTTGTTGGCTGCGAATCTTATCAGATCAAATGGATCGGTTAGAGAGACAGTTAGAAGCAATGAGGAATTTGCAACAGCAACAATATGTGATGGATGGCAATTATAGGAAGGGGGGAAAGTCTCAGATATAGTCACATAGATGGGTTAACTCCAGGAAAAGTAAGAGAGGTAGGCAGCTAGTGCAGGAGTATTTTGTGGATACACCAATTTCAAACAGGTATAATGTTTTGGAAAATGTAGGGGGTGATGGATTCTCAGGGGAACATAGCATGAATAGCCACGTTTCCAGTATTGAGACTGGCTGTCATGAAATGAGGGGTACGTCGGCTTCCAAGAGATCAATTGTATTAGGGGATTCTGTAGTCCGAGGTACAGACAGACGTTTCTGTGGCCAGCAGAGAAAAAACAGAATAGTGTGTTGTTTCCCTGGTGCCAGGATCAAGGATGTCTCAGAGAGGATGCAGAATGTTCTCACAGGGGAGAGGGGCCAGCAAGAGGTCATTGTCCACATTGGTAATGACAACATAGTAAGGGAAAAGGTTGAGATTCTGAAGGGAGATTACAGAGAGTTTGGCAGGAATTTAAAAAGGAGGTCCTCGAGAGTAGTAATATCTGGATCACTCCCATTGCTACGAGCTAGTGAGGGCAGGAATAGGAGGTTGGAGCTGATGAATGCATGGTTTAGGGGCTGGTGTGTGGGAGAAGGATTCACATTTTTGGATCATTGGAATCGCTTTTGTGGTAGAAGTGACCTGTACAAGAAGGACGGATTGCACCTAAATTGGAAGGGGACTAATATACTGGCAGGGAAATTTGCTAGAGCTGCTCAGGAGGATTTAAACTAGTAAGGTGGGAGTGGGACCCAGGGAGATAGTGAGGAAAGAGATTAATCTGAGACTGGTACAGTTGAGAACAGAAGCGAGTCAAACAGTCAGGGCAGGCAGGGACAAGGTAGGACTAAAAATTAAACTGCATTTATTTCAATGCAAGGGGCCTAACAGAGAAGGCAGATGAACTCAGGGCATGGTTAGGAACGTGGGACTGGGATATCATAGCAATTACGGAAACATGGCTCAGGGATGGACAGGACTGGCAGCTTAATGTTCCAGGACACAAATGCTACAAGAAGGATAGAAAGGGAGGCAAGAGAGAGGGGAAGTGGCATTTTTGATAAGGGATAGCATTACAACTGTGCTGAGGGAGGATATTCCCGGAAATACATCCAGGGAAGTTATTTGGGTGGAACTGAGAAATAAGAAAGGGATGATCACCTTATTGGGATTGTATTATAGACCCCTAATAGTCAGAGGGAAATTGAGAAACAAACTTGTAAGGAGATCTCAGTTATCTGTAAGAATAATAGGATGGTTATGGAAGGGGATTTTAACTTTCCAAACGTAGACTGGGACTGCCATAGTGTTAAAGGTTTAGATGGAGAGGAATTTCTTAAGTGTGTACAAGACAATTTTCTGATTCAGTATGTGGATGTACCTACTAGAGAAACTTGACCTACTCTTGGGAAATAAGGCAGGGCAGGTGACTGAGGTGTCAGTGGGGGAGCACTTTGGGGCCAATGACCATAATTCTATTAAATTTAAAATAGTGATGGAAAAGGATAGACCAGATTTAAAAGTTAAAGTTCAAAATTGGAGAAAGGCCAATTTTGATGGTATTAGGCAAGAACTTTCAAAAGCTGATTGGAGGCAGATGTTCGCAGGTAAAGGTAAGCTGGAAAATGGGAAGCTTTCAGAAATGAGATAACAAGAATCCAGAGAAAGTATATTCCTGTCAGGGTGAAAGGGAAGGCTGGTAGGTATAGGGAATGCTGGATGACTAAAGAAATTGTGGGTTTGGTTAAGAGAAAGAAGGAAGCATATGTAAGGTATAGACAGGACAGATCGAGTGAATCCTTAGAAGTGTATAAAGGAAGTAGGAGTATACTTAAGAGGAAAATCAGGAGGGCAAAAAGGGGACATGAGATAGCTTTGGCAAATAGAATTCAGGAGAATCCAAAGAGTTTTCACAAATACATTAAGGACAAAAGGGTAACTAGGGAGAGAATAGGGCCTCTCAAAAATCAGCTAGGCGGCCTTTGTGTGGAGCTGCAGAAAATGGGTGAGATACGAAATGAATATTTTGTATCAGTATTTACTGTGGAGAAGGATATGGAGGATATAAACTGTAGGGAAATAGATGGTGACATGTTGCAAAATGTCCATATTACAGAGGAGGAAGTGCTGGATGTCTTAAAACAGATAAAGGTGGATAAATCCCCAGGACCTGATCAGGTGTACCCGAGAACTCTGTGAGAAGCTAGAGAAGTGATTGCTGGGCCTCTTGCTGAAATATTTGTATCATCGATAGTCACAGATGAGGCGATGGAAGACTGGAGGTTGGCAAACGTGGTGCCACTATTTAAGAAGGGTAGTAAGGACAAGCCAGGGAACTATAGACCAGGTCGGTGGTGGGCAAGTTGTTGGAGGGAATCCTGAGGGACAGGATGTACATGTATTTGGAAAGGCAAGGAATGATTATGGATGGCTTTGTGCGTTAGCAAAGAGGGTTACCTCAGATTACAACAAGATCTTGATTAGATGGGCCAATGGGCTGAGAAGTGGCAGATGGAGTTAAATGTGAGGTGCTGCATTTAGGGAAAGCAAATCAGAGCAGGACTTGTACACTTAATGGTACGGTCCTAGGGATTGTTGCTGAACAAAGAGACCTTGGAGTGCAGGTTCATAGCTTCTTGAAAGTGGAGTCGCAGGTAGATAGCATAGTGAAGAAGGTGTTTGATATGCTTTCCTTTATTGGTCAGAGTATTGATTACAGGAGTTGGGAGGTCATGTTGTGGCTGTACAGGACATTGGTTAGGCCACTGTTGGAATATTGCGTGCAATTCTGGTCTCCTTCCTATCGGAAAGATGTTGTGAAACTTGAAAGGGTTCAGAAAAGATTTACAAGGATGTTGCCAGGGTTGGAGGATTTGAGTTATAGGGAGATGCTGAACAGGCTGGGGCTGTTTTCCCTGGAGCGTTGAAAGCTGAGGGATGACCTTACAGAGGTTTACAAAATTATGAGGGTCATGGATAGGATAAATAGACTAAGTCTATAAGGCAGGAATGATGGACAGGGAAGATACTGGAAACTGCAGCAAAAATGTGTCGGAGGTTAAGCACAGGAAAGGAACTACAGTAGGGAATAATAGGACAGAGGAGAAGGATAGAACAGGGATAAGATATTGAAGAAATTAAGTGCCAAATACAATAGGATGAGAGAGCAGATAGAAAAAGAATGAAATGGAGAATGGAAATGGAGCAGGAAAGAAATGAGGTCATTAGAATTGGCAGGAATGACGATCCACAGGATAAATCAGAATGGTTGTAATTGTTAGCAATTCATCCAACTTCCCTCTAACATGAAGTCAGGGGATGTTCGCTGATGATTGCTCAGTGATCACCACTCCTCCGTACTGGAGCAGATCATGTCTGTATACAGCAAGTCCTTACAACACCCAGGCTTGGGCAAGTCACATTCACAGGACAATTGCCACACAATGACCATCTCCAATAAGAGACAATCAAACCATCTCCCAGATTTCAATGGCCTTAGCAACTCATCAAGGCTCCTCTAGCAACATCCATGATCTCTATCATCTAGAAGGGCAAGGCAGCAAATGCATGGGAACACCACCCACCTCCAAGTTCCCCTCCAAGCCACATACCATCCTGACTTGGAAATGTGCCACTGTTCCTTCAGTGTTGCCAGGTCAAAATCCTGGAACTCCATCTTTGACGGTGCAGTGGGTGCACCGACACTAAATGGATTGCAGTGGTTCAACAAAGTAGCTCAACACCACCCTCTCAAGAGCAATTATGGATGGACAACATCCTTGTCAGCAACTCTCACATCCCATGAAAGAGTACGAAAAGCCATTACAATTTACCAAGGATCAGGAATCTCCCATCTGTGAGTGAGATCTAAACACATATTCCTTCTTAGTTGAGTGAAGGGAGCCATTGCTCCCAACACTCATTGAGAATTGGAAGGCAGGGCCCTGTTAATGTTTGAGGGGGTGGGGTGTGTGTGAAGGGCTCAAGACCTTTTCAGTGGAAGGGTAAAGACTGAAAATGTTGCTTTGGAACAGAAGAGGTTTGGGTTCTATCCGAATTTCACGCTTGTGGAGGTTGGGGGAAATGTTTTCCTCTGTTTCTTGACGTAAATGCTTAAACGAACATTTTGACTCCAAAGAAATCAAATGCTATTTCATAGTCTTCCTCATTCTTGATTTAGGACACTACAGACCAGCACAGGCTAAAACATATAAAGATTGGGATTAAAATGTGCATTCAATAATCATCCTGAACAATTTCATCCTGCAGAGTTGACATCTCTGAGTGTATCTATTTGTGAAATTTGCACTAATGGTTTCCAATGTCTGACCATCCTGCTAGTCACTTTGTCCCCATCTCTGTAACTGATAAACTGAAAGAAAATGGAGGAAAAAACACAGAATGTGAATATCTTCTGGATTTCTGGAACATTGTTATGGAGATTAAGCTTTCATATTTGAACACTCCAGGGATCTCTTGGAGACTTGGCAAACCACACATACCTGAATCCTCCTAAATGGTGAGGACATGGTACAGTGGTGATGACGCTGCCCCAGCAATCCAGAACTCCAGGCTAACACTATGGAGCACTGATTCGAATCCCAGCACAACAGATTAAATAAATTTGAATTCAATAAAATACATCTGGAATTGAAAACTAGTCTAGCAGTGACCATGTAACCATTATTGTAAAAGCCCACCAGGTTCATTCATGTCCTTCAGACAAGGAAGGGCCACAGCGATGTGGTTGGATCTGAAATGGCCTAGAAGCCAAGGGCAAACAAGGATGGGCAATAAATGCTGGCCATTGCCAATGGGGACCACACCCATGAAGGAGAAAAGGGCCCTGTTGGCACTGTGGTAGTGTTCCTACCTTTGAGACAGGAAGCCTGGTTTTGAGTCTCACCTTCTCCAGAGGTGTGTAATAACATCACACGACAGGTTGATTATAGAGTCATAGAGGTCCTTTGACCCAACACACCTGCTATGCCCAGTTTTCACAATTAATCTAGTCCCATTTGCCTGTGTTTGGTCCACAAAAGGATATTTTTTGAAAAAAGTGAGTATTGACAGTCAGGCCAACATTTGTTTTCTTATTCCTAATTTCCTTTTTATTCATTCAGGGCATGAGGGTGTTGCTGGCTAGGTCAGCATTTATTGCCCATCTCGTGTAGCCTGGAGAGTCAACCACATCACTCTGGGTCTGGAGTCACATGTAGGCCAGACCAGGTAAGGATGGTAGTTTCCCTTCTTTAAGGGCATTAGTGGACGGTTTATCCAACAATGGATTCATAGTAATCATTTAACTTCTTAATTCCAGATTTTATTTTACTGAATTCAAATTCCACCAGCTGCCATGGCAGGATTCAAACCTGGATCCCCAGGAAATTACCTGAGTCTCTGGATTAACAGTCCAGCAATAATACCACTATGCCATCACCTCCTCTAATTGCCCTCAGTGTGTTGAGTTGCTACATCTTGACTACATTTGTCCTATTGAAATCCCTCCGTAATTCTAAAGCCCTCTACCAGGCCACCTGTCAGTCTTCTGTCTTCTGGAGGAAAGAACTTCAGGCTGCTCAGTTTTCGCTGATACTGGCATCCTTTCAGTCTCTTAGAACAATCCTTTGCACTTTCTCCGGCCCTCCTGTTACCTACCTGTGCAGAACCGACCCATAAGCGAGGCTTCAAATAGGTGGGGATCTGTGTTCCATGAACTGTACGAGAAGGAGGAGAGAGAACTGCAGGGGAGGGATGTGGTTTGACCCCAGCAGTGTGTTTAAGTATGGAATGTAAACTCAGGACTCGTTCACACTGAGTGCTCTGTGAACAAACACTCAGTGTAGCCAGGGCTGTTTGTGAGGAAGCAGTGAGGGGCATATTTACTTACCCATGCTGTTTGTTCGAGCTTCCGAAATCTGAGCCAAGCAATAAGAGCCAAAAACCACTCAGAGGCTGGGAACTGAGGCCATTATTTTACATAAGCCCACGGTCTTCTGCCCTTGAATTTTAATTTCTACAGCACTGTGGAAAGTGATTGGCAGTCCAACACCACTCTAAATGAATTCCTCACTCAGCTTTCATTCCACTGAAAGTTCCTGTTGGTCAGCCTTCAGGACATAGATCTCTGGTTTGTGTTTCATCATTACTTTTTGGTTTCAATACCCATGCCACCCAATCCTTGAGAGACAGATCACAGTCTAGCCCAAGTGGCCAGCCTTCAGGATATATCTCTGGAGAAATTCAGGGAGGGAGAGGGCAGCAGTGCCAGGTAGCAGTCACTTGCTTTTGACATTGAACATGTGCCTTCTGGCCAGCTGCAATTTCTCCCCTTTCCTCACACCCAAATCTTCACCACCTCCAATAGCACCCCTCTGATGCATGGGATTCACAACAGCACGTGGGAGCAGGGAGAGAGATGGTTAACGCCTTCTTTTCCCATCTGATTTCAGGTCTGAGTTCAACTCGGAGTGGGTGGGGGTCTTGCAATAAAATGCACTGAATGACAATGGCAACCCTGGCGGATTTTCCCAGTCAGGGAGCTCCTGAGGCAAAATGGGGAGTTCCGGCTACAAAATCGAACCTAAAACCCTCAGTGAGAAAACAGTGTTCACATTTGAAAGTGGGAAAATGAGGTGGGGATTGATAGAGATTGAGCAAATAGAACAGTGAAGATTTTACTGTTTCAAATAAAAACCATCACTGCAGTACAAAGGCACTTTGGTGTAAATTGGTAAAAGGCAGGTCTGAGGTCAGAAAATATTTCTTCATACAAAGAGTGGTTAACATCTGAACCTGTTATCTGTGCAGGATAATGGACACAGCAACTCTGGAGTCATTCCACAGATAATGAATAACTTTTGAAATGGGACCAAGAGTTGGAAATGGCCAATTGGCCTTTGTTCTCTGTAGCTGTCATTGCGATCTGTATGCCAACAGGTTAATTGATGAAGTTGCTAGCTGCAACAGAACAAGACGATCCTTGGTTCAGTCCTTGCTCTGTGTTGAGATTGGTGAACTCAGGTGTGGCTGTTACAGTAGACTTTGGGATGATATTAGTAAATTGGAGAGGGTTTAGAAAAGACTGGAGGGTTTGATTTATAGGGAGAGCCTGGGATCTTTTTCATTGGAGAGCAGGAGTTTGAGGGGTATCTTTATAGAGGTTTGTAAAATCATGACGGGCATAGATAAGGTGAATAGAAAAGGTCTTTTCCCTAGGGTGACGGAGTTCAAAACTAGGGGGCATATTTTTACGGTGAGAGGAGAAAGATTCGAAAGGGACGTAAGGGGCAACTTTTCACACAGAGGGTGGTTCATATGTGGAATGACCTGCCAGAGGAAATGGTAAATTCAGGTACAGTTACAACATTCAAAAAAATGTTGAGAGGGATATAAGCCAAACGCAGGCAAGTGGGACTAGTTTAATTATAGAAATTTGGCCAGTGTGGATGATTTGGTCCTAAGGGTCTGTTTCTGTGCTGTATGACTCCATGAATAAGGAAAAGAAAACATCACACCTGATCTTGTGCTGTTCCTGACTTCATGGCCAATATCCCTCCAAACATGGACTTGATAAGGCTCACGTATAAGTCATACCTAACTAGGGCAAGGTATTGAAGGGTGACCACGGTAGGAAAAAAAATTAGCATCAGTGTTGCAAACATCCCATGGTCCAGGATGGAAAACAGATTGCAATGTACATTACTGGCACAGTCCGTGCTGGTGTTACTACATGATTCATTTGTACCTTGAAGTGAATTAGACTTGATTTGATCTGACAGCACTCAGCCATGCTTAGACAAAATTGGTCTCTTACGATTTCCCACGGGCAGTCACATGATTAAACGAGCCAGTGTTGGTGCATTGCAAAAACGCAAGCACAGAAGCAGGCCACTTTTCTCAGTCATCTTCTTCTCTTGTCTATCGGGATGAATCTGCAAATAGTTTAATTCAAGAGGGGAACATCCTTAGTAATCCTGATTGCAGCTTGCTTTCTGGAAAATTCCATGCTCCAGCAAGGAAGGGAGAAACTTGAATTCCAGCTTCGATCATCCAAAACATAATGTAACTTGAAAACAAGATCTGCATGTCTACATCTCCCTGTTATTTCAGCCTATGACTCACTACAATTTTTCGACTCCCTGAAGCTATGTCTCCACAGTTTATTGTTCATACCAGAGTGCCCTCACTTCTTCCTAAATACATGCCTTTTCTTTTTTAATTGCTTTTCACAAATGCAAAAAATGTCTTCCCCTTCTCTCAAAGGCCCTGGAAAGTACTGAGGATCAGAGGGACTTTGGCGTGTATATCCACAGATTCCTGAAGGCAGTAGGACGTGTAGATAAGGTGATTATAAAGGTTTATGGGATATTTGCCTTTATTAGTCGAGGCATCAAATGTGAGAGCAAGGCGTTGTAATGGAACAGTATAAAACATTAGCGAGGCCACAGTTGGAGTACTGTGTGCAGCCCTGGTCACCACGTTAGAAGAAGGATGTGATTGGAGTCGAGAGATTGCAGAGAAGATTTACCAGGATGCTGCCTGGGCTGGAAGGTCTGAGCTATGAGGAAGGATTGGGCAGACTGGAGTTGTTTTCCTTGGAGCAGCGAAGGTTGAAGGGGAACCTGATAGAGATGCATATGTTTATTAGAGGCATAGATAGGATGGATAGGAAGGTACTTTTTCCATGAGTGGAGGAGTCAGTAACTATGGAGCAGAGGTAGAAGACTAAGAGGAGGATTGAGGAGAAATGTTTTTAACCAGAAGGTAGTGGTAGTCTGGAACTGTCTGCATGACGGGGTGGTTGAGTCAGAAACCTTTGAAGGTTTCAGCATTGTTTTCATAGTTGTCCCATAGTCTCCAGGGTTAATGGACCAGAAGCTAGAAAGTGAGACTTGTGTAGACAGATCTTTGTGACCAGTGCTGACATGATGGACCAAATGGCTTTAAATGCCGACACGTTTCGGAGATTTTCAGCCCTTTTGCTCTTGCTAGACACTGATTGAAATGAAAATATCATGGTGTGGGCTGGGCACAGATGTGGAAGCTCCAGCTCATTGTCCTTGCATTAGGCTGGAGTTGGGTCAATTATAATCTTTGTTTGGAGTCTCATTCAGGAGCCAGGCGTCCTGTGTGACTCTGAATGATGTCTATTGACAGACTTATTGACTGCGTTGGGAAAAGCTTATTCTGTCCTCATTCAACCTGCATTTTGAGTCTTTTAATCTGTATTTTATGATAGCCATTGGATCGCACTGAACCACTCCAAAATGCTTTGTACAGTCATTCTACACCAGAAACACCTGAGAGACAACAGTTAGTTGAACGACCTGACACTTGCTTTTGCTCTGAAGGGTCACTGAACTCAAAATGTTAATCCTGCTTTCCCTCCACAGATTAGGGCAGCATGGTGGCTCAGTGGTTAGCACTGCTGCCTCACAACGTTAGGGACACGGGTTTGATTCCAGCCTTGGGCGACTGCATGGAGTTTGCACATTCTCCCTGTGTCTTCATGGGTTTCCTCTGGGTGCTCTGGTTTCCTCCACAGTCCAAAACATGCAGATTAGATGAATTGGCCATGCTAAATTACCCATAGTGTTTAGGATTTTGTAGGTTAGGTGCAATAGTCAGGGGTAAATATAGGGTGGGGGAATGAGTCTGGGTGGGTTACTTTTTGGAGGGTCGGTGTGGACTTGTTGGGCCGAAGGACCTGTTTCCACACTGTTAGGATTTTATGCTGCCAGAACTGTTGAGTTTCTTGGGACTTTCTGTTTTTGTTTCAGGTCTTCAACAGCTGCAGTTCCTTATTTTACTTATGACTTATATATTCACTCTGGGGCTATGGGCATCTGAGGCAAAGCCAATTGTATTGACTATCCATCATTGTCCTTGAAAACATAGCAACTTTGGGCAGCATGGTGGCTCAGTGGTTATCACTGCTGCCTTACAGTACCAGGCTGGTTCAATTCCAGCCTCGGGTGACTCTCTGTGTGGAGTTTACACATTCGCCCTGTGTCTGCGTGGGATTCCTCCAACTGTGCTGGTTTCCTTCCACAGTCTAAAGATGCTTAGATTAGGCGGATTGGCTGTGCAAAATTGCCCATAGTGTCCAGGGATGTGTAGGCTCAGTGGACTAGCCATGGGAAGTACAGGGAGAGGAGAGAAGGGGTGGATCTGGTTGGGATGCTCAGTATGGGCTGAATGGCCTGCTTCCATACTGCAGGGATTCTATGATAACTAAGTACCTTTTTAGCTAGTAATTCACACAATGAAGACACTGCACAGAGCTGTTAGAATAGAAGTTCCAGGATTCCAGAAAGGAGGCTACATTTATCCAATTGAGGGCAGTGTGTGAAATGGAGGAGAACCTTTGAGGTGGTAGTGTTCTCTTGCACCTGTGGCCCTTGTTGTTTTGTTTTGGTTTTGGAGATTGCAGGGTTGGATGATGTTGTTGGAGAAGGCTCAGTGGTTTCACCAGAGCATCCCACGAGTATGGTGTACGCTGCAGGTAATCCAGGAGATCCCAACCCAAGATCATCCACACCATAACAACAACAGATACGGTGTGGTAAACAGCCAGGTCGTAAAAATGTCCCAAGGCATTTCACACTAGCAGTTGTTGAAGTCAGGAACAAACTACTTCAGATGTTGGAATCTGTACCGAAAACGACAAACACTGGAGATCACAACGGGTCAGAGAGCATCCATGGAGAGAGAGCAAGTTAACATTTCGAGTCTAGATGACTCTTCATCAGAGTAGAAAATATTGAGACAAGTTAGCAACAAGGAAGTCACAAATGAAAGTTTTAAAAAGTGTCATAGAGGAAAATCATCGAGTCCCTACAGCGTGGAAGCAGGCCACTCGGCCCACCAAGTCCACTCCAAGCTTCCAAAGAGCATCCCACCCAATAAGGAGAAAGTGAGGACTGCAGATGCTGGAGATCAGAGCCGAAAAATGTGATGCTGGAAAAGCACAGCAGGCCAGGCAGCATCCAAGGAGCAGGAGAATCGATGTTTCGGGCACAAGCCCTTTCCTGAGGAAGGGCTTGTGCCCGAAACGTAGATTCTCCTGATCCCACCCAATAACCCCACATTTCCCAAGGCAATCCACCTAACCTGCACCTCTTGAAACTAGAGCACCCAGAGGAAACCCACACAGACACTGGGAGAACGTGCAAACCCCACACAATCACAGGTGGGTGGAATTGAACCTGGGTCCCTGGTGCCATGAGGCAGCAGTGCTAATTACTGAGCCAGAGGGACAAGGCAGGTGAAGTGTGGCTGCCAAAGGTAGAAAAATGCAAACCAGAGAGCTGCAAGAGTGCAGAATGAGAGGGACACACTAATGTGTAAATCTTGTAGAGCTGGAGGAGCTTACAGAGATTAGTCCAGATGTAAAGCCGGGGGCTGTTAGAACACCAAGATGCAGAGAGCTCAAGTAGGACAGGTTCCCTGTCCACCACATTAACCCACCACTGATTCCATAGCATTTCCCAAGAAAGTGATATACAGATTATCCTTTCTGCATGGGAATTGGTTGGAATCTGGCCAGAGCTGCAAGCAGTGGACACTTGTAGCAGCTTAAAAGGTCAGGCCAGGAAGCCAAAATAAAACTTTCCAGGCTTTAATAAAATGGTAAAACTTGCCACAGTAAAATCCCAACCCATTACACTTGAATAGATGAGCCATCTGATTATAAATTATTGCTGCTATTAACCAAATCTTAGCTAAGGAAGGTTTTCCTCTCACTTATGATTTCTGAGTTTTAAGCCAATTGTCGCGATTACAAAAAAATTAATGTTTGAACAATGCATCTTAAAGTAATGAAATGGGATGATGGGTTAAACACAATTCTGGTAAAACATTGGAAGAGTTTCCCCATCCCACTTTGAAACTCCTCCAGAATGCTTTTATTTCATGTTGATAAAAGGTCTTTCCATTCCTGAGGTTGCCTGAGGTGTCCACTGCAGAGTTGGAGCTACCTTCAAACCAAGCACTATCCCATGGAGGCTGTTCAGAGACTGCTAACCTTACAGCCTAACCCAGCACCACCATCCGATGCCTGCATCTCCAACAGGTCAGGAGTAGGATCCTGGCCCAGCTGAGGAGACAATGACTTAATGGCATTATCACTGGACTGTTAATCTAGAGGCTTAGATAATGTTCTGGAGACCTGCGTTCAAATCCTGCCATGGCAGATGGTGCAACTTGAATGTAATAAAAATCTGGAATTAAGCTAATCTGGAACTAATGATGACCGTGAATCGATTGTCAGGAAAAAAACCCATCTGGTTCACTAATGGCCTTTAGGGAAGGAAACTGACATCCTGACTTGGTCTGGCCTACATGTGACTCCAGACCCACAGCAATGTGGTTGACTCTTAACTGTCCTCTGGGCAATTAGGGATGGGCAATAAATGCTGGCCTGGTCATTGATGCCCTCATCGCATGAATGAATGTAAAAATCATGGCTTCTCTAATTCAAAGATACTGAGACTTGGTCTCAGTTTGCACAGATTGGGGTTGAGTTATGATGTTGTCTAGCTCTTTCTGGCTCACTTCTACGTTCGTAATATAATGTAGAATTAAACCATTGAAAATAATACTTAGGTGATCATTTCATGATGTTATTTATTCTCCACATGAGCCGTATCCATGTACATATTTACAGGCAAACAGCACGAAAACAGACCCTTTGGTCTAATTCTTCCATACCAACCAATTTCAGAAACAAAATGAGCTCCACTTGCCTGTGTTTGGCCCATATCCCTCTCAATCTTTCCTATTTTTCATGTACCTAAACAAATGTCTTTTAAATATTGTGATTGCACCTGCATCTACTGCTTCCACTAACAGATCATTCCATAGGTGAGCCACCCTCTGTGTGAAAAGTTGCCCCTCAGGTCCTTTTTAAATCTTTCTCCTCTCACCTTGAAAATATGCCCCTTGGTTTTGAACTCCCTCAGCCTAGGGAAAAGACCTTTACTATTCACCTTATCTATGCCCTTATGATTCTATAAACCTCAATAAGGTCATCTCTCAACTTCCTACACTCCAGTGAGAAAAGTCCCAGCCTGTCAAGCCACTCCTTATAACTCAAACTCTGATAAATCTTTCCTGAACCCCCTCCAATTGCCCTTTTGTCTTGCTTTCCTTCAAACATCCAGCTAATCTATTCTGAAAATGTTGACATAATTTCCTCCTCAGCATATGTCTCCAGTACATTCCACAGCCTTACAACACGTTGTGCAAAAACTATTTTCCCTGTCCTCCAGATTAAACCTTCATCCATTCTTAATCTGGTTTAGGGCATTCCCCCTAATTGTTGCTAATTATTACACAGAACGTGGGCATCACTGGTTAGGCTGGCATTTGAGGTCTACTCCCAACTGCCCTTGGGGAGGTGGCAGTGAGCTTGCCTTTTGGGCTGTTGAATCATCTCTACTCTTAATTCCAAATTTTTATTATATTCAAATTCCACCATCTGCCATTGAACACAGGTCCTCAGAACATTATCTGAGTCTCTAGATTAACAGTCCAGTGATAATGCCATTAGGTCTCCACTGCTCTATGGCATGGTACTTTGTCAAAGGATTCTTGAAAGTCCATGTACCCCACAGCCACTGCATACCACCCATCCACTGTCCTTAAAGAGCCCTATCTGGATTATCTAGCATGATCCTCTCTTCTGAAACCTGTATTGACTGTTTCTAATTATCCCCTCTTTGTCTCAGTATTTAGCAATCCTCTTTTTAATTAAAGAGTTCAAAATGCTTCCTGCCACAGATGTGAAACTAACTGGCTCATGATTACCCCTTTATTAAAACGGATATTGCATTGCCCAATCTCCAGCCCTCTGTCAAGCATCCAATCTCGGTACATTCCTGAAATCCAATGTCTAGAATATCTCCAATTTTTTTCCCATCTCTTCCCCCAGTTCTCTCAGGCCTCAGGACCATCCCTAGGAAGCCTTGGATTTATCCCACCATATCCTGCCCTTCATTCCTCCCTTCAGTTAACTGATACTTTCCTTTCAATGTATTTTAAAAAAAACTTAAGTAACATTTTTAGCTAATTCAATATTTCCTTTCAACTTGACACTCTTCTTTAGTATCCCTAGCAATCCTCATTTAGAATTATAGAATCCCTACAGTGTGGAAGCAAGCCAATTAGCCCATCAAGCCCACACTGATCCTCAAAAGAACATCCCACCAAGACCCACACCTATCCCTGTAACCCTATATTTCCCATGGCTTATCTACCTAGTCTACACACTAAAGGCAATTCAGTATGGCCAATCCATCAAACCTGCACATTTTTGACTGTGGGCGGATACCGGAGCAAGATTAAAGTGGTGATGGGAAAGCACAGCAGGTCAGGCAGCTTCCGAGGAGCTGGAAAATCAGCATTTCGGGCAAAAGCCCTTCATCACGTCATCACCCTGATGAAGGATTTTTGCCCGAAATGTCGATTTTCCCTGCTCCTTGGAGGCTGCCTGACCTGCTGTGCTTGCCCAGCACCACTCCGATCTTGACTCTGATCTCCAGCATCTGCAGTCCTCACTTTTGCCTCGGAAACCAGAGCACCCGAAGGAAACCCACACAGACACGGGGAGAATGTGCAAACCCCACACAGACAGTTGCCCAAGGCTGGAACCAAACCCAGGTCCCTGGTGCCGTGAGACAGCAGTGCTAACGACTGGGCTACCATATTCTCCAGAGACCCATGTCCTTGCATTGACTAATTGAATTCCTTTCACTATTTTATTGACAGTAGATTCCCACAGTACGGAATGTTATTTCACAGAACGGTAGGGACCATTTATTTATTTATTTATTTCTTCATTCATTCATGAGATACTGTGAGCACATGTCAGGAGTGAGCAGAATTAGGCCTGCCTGTGACACGCCTGGAGTTGGAACCCTTGCCAACCATCACTCTCAATGTGCAAACATAAATAGTGGAGACTTGGCCCGGGTTTCTGAGACCTACTGGGAATTGGAATCATGCTCCAAAATGCGTGCCAAAACGTTCAGGAGATGAAGTGGTTTAAACAGGGTGGAAAATTACACTTGAAATAAGCTCTTGACAGAATAATTGCCACGTCTGCAACTAGGCATTGTCAGCGAGGTCTAGAAACCTATACCATAACAGAACACCATTTTGGAGTGGATTTCTCACTTCTCAGGGAAGAAACCGCTACAAGTGTATGAAGTGTGATCAAGAGCTTTCTAAAACTGCTGAATCTTCTCTGGGGGGACAATGAAAGGATGTTGAAGTTCTTGTAGTTTACTAAATGCTTTTATGTCAATGCCCTATCCCACCGTGGAGCTAAAAAGTGCAAGTTAGGAAGATTCCAGGTTGGATCCCAGGTAGGTACTGAATGCTACAAAGTGGCCTCAGTGTGACTGAGCTGGTCAGTCCCTCAGAATAGCAAGGGATGCTGACACAGTGATTCAGTCTAACAGCAGTCACAGCTTAGTCTGAAGCATGGCCATTAGGAAACCTCAGCTCAAGCAAAGGAGAAAGAAAGGGGAACATTCATTCAATGTGTTCACACCAAACCTAAATGGAAGATTGGTTCCTCAAACTGATCTTTTTTGAAAATCAGCTCAGTCAGAGAGTGTTTATTTCATTCACTCTTGGGATGTGGGCATGGCTACTGGGCCAGTATTTATTGCCCATCCCTAGTTGCCCCGAGAGGGTAGTGGTTACTTGTCTCCTGGATCACTGCAGTCCACGTGTTATAGGTAGATGCATAATGTCATTCAGGAAGGAATCACTGCAGTCCATGCGCTATACCGAGACCCATAATGTCATTCAGGAGGGAATCAATGCAGTCCATGTGCTATAGCTCAACCCATAATGTCATTCAGGAGGGAATCACTGCAGTCCATGTGTGATAGCTAGACCCATAATGTCATTCAGGAGATAATCACTGCAGACCATGTGCTATACCTAGACCCATAATGTCATTCAGGAGGGAATCACTGCAGTCCATGAGCGATAGCTAGACCCATAATGTAATTCAGGAGATAATCACTACAGATCATGTGCTATACCTAGACTCATAATTTCATTCAGGAGGGAATCACTGTAGTCCATGCGCTATACCGAGACCCATAATGTCATTCGGGGGGGAATCACTGTAGTCCATGTGCGATAGCTAGACCCATAATGTCATTGAGGAGGAAATCACTGCAGTCCATGTGCGATAGCTAGACCCATAATGTCATTGAGGAGGAAATCACTGCAGTCCATGTGCGATAGCTAGACCCATAATGTCATTGAGGAGGAAATCACTGCAGTCCATGTGCTATACCTTGACCCATAATGTCATTCAGGAGGGAATCACTGCAGTCCATGTGTTATACCTAGATCCATAATGTCATTCAGGAGCGAATCACTGCAGTCCATGTGCTATACCTAGATGCATAATATCATTCAGGAGAAGATCTGTGCAGTCCATGTGGTTTAGCTAGACCCGTAATGTCATTCAGGAGGGAATCACTGCAATCCATGTGTGATAGCTAGACCCATAATGTCATTCAGGAGATAATCACTGCAGACCATGTGCTATACCTAGACCCATAATGTCATTCAGGAGGGAATCACTGCAGTCCATGAGCGATAGCTAGACCCATAATGTCATTCAGGAGATAATCACTGCAGACCATGTGCTATACCTAGACCCATAATGTCATTCAGGAGGGAATCACTGCAGTCCATGAGCGATAGCTAGACCCATAATGTAATTCAGGAGATAATCACTGCAGACCATGTGCTATACCTAGAATCATAATTTCATTCAGGAGGGAATCACTGTAGTCCATGTGTTATAGCTAGACCCATAATGTCATTCAGGAGGGAATCACTGTAGTCCATGTGTTATAGCTAGACCCATAATGTCATTCAGGAGGGAATCACTGCAGTCCATGTGCTTTCCCTAGACCCATAATGTCATTCAGGAAGGACTCACTGTCGTCCATGTGTATAGCTATATGCAAAATGTCATTCAGGAGGGAATCACTGTCGTCCATGTGCTAGAGCTAGACCCATAATGTCATTCAGGAGGGAATCACTGTCGTCCATGTACTAGAGCTAGACCCATAATGTCATTCAGGAGGGAATCACTGTCGTCCCTGTGTATAGATAGACCCATTATGTCATTCTTGGAGGGCATCACTGCAGTCCATGCGTATATCTAGACTCATAATGTCATTCAGGGGGGAATCACTATAGTCCATGCGCTATAGCTAGAACCATGATGTCATTCAGGAGGGAATTACTGCAGTCCACGTGTTACAGCTAGACTCATAATGTCATTCAGGAGGGAATCACTGCAGTCCATGAGCGATAGCTAGACCCATAATGTCATTCAGGAGGGAATCACTGCAGTCCATGTGCTATACCTAGACCCATAATGTCATTCAGGAGGGAATCACTGCAGTCCATGTGCTATACCTAGACCCATAATGTCATTCAGGAGGGAATCACTGTAGTCCATGTGTTATAGCTAGACCCATAATGTCATTCAGGAGGGAATCACTGCAGTCCATGTGTTATAACTAGACCCATAATGTCATTCAGGAGGGAATCACTGCAGTCCGTGTGTTATAGCTAGACCCATAATGTCATTCAGGAGGGAATCACTGCAGTCCATGTGCTATACCTAGACCCATAATGTCATTCAGGAGGGAATCACTGCAGTCCATGTGCTATACCTAGATGCATAATATCATTCAGGAGAAAATCTGTGCAGTCCATGTGCTATAGCTAGACCCATAATGTCATTCCGGAGGGAATCACTGTCGTCCATGTGCTAGAGCTAGACCCATAATGTCATTCAGGAGGGAATCACTGTCGTCCATGTGCTCAAGCTAGACCCATAATGTCATTCGGGAGAGAATTACTGCAGTCCACATGTTATAGCTAGACCCATAATGTTATGCAGGAGGGAATCACTGATGTCCATGTGCTATACCTAGACGCAAAATGTCATTCAGGAGGGAATCACTGCAGTCCATGTGCTATAGCTAGACCCATAATGTCATTCAAGAGGGAATCACTGCAGTCCATGCGTATACCTAGACCCATAATGTCATTGAGGAGGGAATCACTGTCGTCCATGTGCCATAGCTAGACCCATAATGTCATTCAGGAGGGAATCACTGCAGTCCTCTGTATCGATAGACCCATTATGTCATTCTGGATGGCATCACTGCAGTCCATGTGCTATATATAGACCCATAATGTCATTCAGGAGGGAATTACTGCAGTCCATGTGCTATAGCTAGACCCTTAATGTCATTTTGGAGGGAATCACCAACGTCCATGTGCTATACCTCGACCCATAATGTCATTCAGGAGGGAATCACTGTAGTCCATGTGTTATAGCTAGACCCATAATGTCATTCAGGAGGGAATCACTGCAGTCCATGTGTTATACCTAGACCCATAATGTCATTCCGGAGGGAATCACTGTCGTCCATGTGCTAGAGCTAGACCCATAATGTCATTCGGGAGAGAATTACTGCAGTCCACATGTTATAGCTAGACCCATAATGTTATGCAGGAGGGAATCACTGATGTCTATGTGCTATACCTAGACGCAAAATGTCATTCAGGAGGGAATCACTGCAGTCCATGTGCCATAGCTAGACCCATAATGTCATTCAGGAGGGAATCACTGCAGTCCTCTGTATCGATAGACCCATTATGTCATTCTGGATGGCATCACTGCAGTCCATGTGCTATATATAGACCCATAATGTCATTCAGGAGGGAATTACTGCAGTCCATGTGCTATAGCTAGACCCTTAATGTCATTTTGGAGGGAATCACCAACGTCCATGTGCTATACCTCGACCCATAATGTCATTCAGGAGGGAATCACTGTAGTCCATGTGTTATAGCTAGACCCATAATGTCATTCAGGAGGGAATCACTAACGTCCATGTGCTATACCTCGACCCATAATGTCATTCAGGAGGGAATCATTGCAGTCCATGAGCGATAGCTAGACCCATAATGTCATTCAGGAGGGAATCACTGCAGTCCCTGTGTATAGATAGACCCATAATGTCATTCTGAAGGGCATCACTGCAATCCATGTGTATACCTAGACCCATAATGTCATTCCGGAGAGAATCACTGCAATCCATGTGCTGTCGGCAGACCCATAATGTCATTCAGGAAGAATCTCCAGAAGTTTCACCTGGTGTCAGTGAAGGAACGACAATACATTTCCATGTCAGGATGGTGAGTAGGTTGGAGGGGATCTTGCAAGTGGCTGTTTTCCCATGAATCTGCTGCCATTGTCCTTCTAGATGGAAGTGGCCATGGGTTTGGAAGGTGCAATATAAAGATCTTTGGGGAATCCGTGCAGACCGCCTTGTAGATCGTACACACTGCTGCTACTGAGTGTCTGTGGTAGAAAGAGTGAACATTGGTTGGTGTCGTACCAGTCAAGCGGGCTGTTTTGTCTTGGATGGTGTCAAGCGTCTTGAGCTGCACCCATCCAGGCAAGTGGGGGGTATTCCATCACACTCCTGACTTGTGCCTTGTAGATAGTGGATAGTCTTTGGGATGGCAGGAGGTGAGATCCTTGCTGTATCTGACCTACTCTTGGAGCCACTGTGTTTATATAGCGAGTCTCGATATGATGGCACTGCCATTGTCAAGGAGCTGTAGTTCGATTGTCTCTTCTTGGTGATGGTCATTGTCTGGCATTTGTGACACAAATATTACTTGTGACTTCACTCAGTCCACTGTGAACATGAGCTGCCTGCATCACCAATGGATATTTCAAATTTTAATTACACATCGTTTTGTAACAGAGGGCTGATGAAGCCAATTTACTTGTCAATGTAAATTCACTTTCTATTTGGAAAGCAATTCTAGAAAGGGGAGAGTGACAACCTGACTGTGGCTTGTGGGATTCTCAAAGATTGGTGAGAATAAAATATTAAGTTAGCAATCAGCAAACTCACTGTAATAAAGCACCTCAGATGTTCAAGTAGCAAGTGATTGAAAATTGATTGTCAAATGTTTGTGTGCATCCATTGGGGATGGGAAGGACTCTGCCATTGTGTAACAACTAAACAAACCTCTTGCATTTATTAGCTCCTTCCAAACCAACGTCCTCTATCACCTGGAAGGTTCACTTTTGTTGTCATTTATATGAAAGTAAGGCGCTCCAGTTGGAGCTCCTCTGCTCACCAGCTCCTTTCCCTCTTTTTTTCTTCACCCCTTCGCAGTTTTTGTTCTTTCCTGCCCCCACCATCCCCCTCAACTTTTAACTACCTCTAACTGAAGAAAAGAGTCAAGGGAGATGAGTTGCAACCAGAGACTAGGCGGGAGGTGAGCGCGAGAGTCGTGTCTCACAGCGGCAACCGAAACGGAATAGGGTGGAGTTGCAGACCAAATGCTGTGCATGGGACATCCCGAGTCCTGGAGCGATGGTCAGGCCAAAATCCCAGAGCGATGGCAACAGAATGAGTACAGGATGGGCCAAGTCCCAAAGCGACGGACAGGCCGAAATCCCAGAGCGATGGACAGGCCAAAATCCTGGAGCAGCAACAGCAGGGGAATCCCAAGTCCCGGAATGGCATGAGGTGAAGCAAATCTCGGTACAGTGCATCTTACCTTGTTGCTGCTGAGTGCCGGTGAGGAGTGGTCTGGAGGCTGGAGTGATGTGGGATTGTTGTTGGACTTGCACTTAGTGCCACATGTTGAGCTGCTGCTGTTTGGAACATATTTAACCAGACTGGAATGTAAATCCTCCTCACAATGTTGTAACGACCTCATTTCTAACTCGTTCTCATACACTGTAAATCACGTCACTGCTTTCCTTGTAATCCTCTTTTGCATAACAGCACTTTATTTTACTCTGTCAGATTTGTACCTAGGTACTTGTATCTAAGATGGCTGCAGTAAAAGGCAACCATTGTAAAGGCTTTTCACTGTACACCTGTGCTGGAGTACCAGTGACAGTAAAAGATATTCTAATCTATTCTAAAAAATGATTTAGGTGACAATATAAAAGGCATTGTTAGTAAGCTTCGAGATGACACCAAGATTGACACGAAGGTGGACAGTGAAGGAGGTTATCTAAGATAACAAAGAAATCTTGATCAATTGGGTCAATGTGCTGAAGAATGGCAGATGGAATTTTAATTGGATAAATGCGAGTTCTTGCATTTTGTAAAGCAAACAAGCTCAGGACTCATCCAATTAAAAGTAGGGCCCCAGGCAGTATTGTAGAACAGGGAGACCTCAGGGTTCAGGTACCTAATTCTTTGAAGTTTGCATCACATGTAGGCAGGGTTAAGAAGGGAAATACAGAGATAGGGTGGCGGCGGGTGGGTCCAGGTGGGATGCTCTTCCGGAGGACCGATGTGGATTTGATGGGCCTAATGGCTTGCCTCCTTATTATAAGGATTGTAGAAGCATTGGTTGATCTGCTCTCCATCTCCAATCCTGAGGCCAATGAAATCAGTGACAGACACTCGCCTTCATTGCTCAGACCTTTGAGTCGGGATGTCATGTTGAGGCTGTACAGGACATTGGTGAGGCCTCTTCTGGAGTACTGTGTCCAGTTCTGTTATAGGAAGGATGTTATTAAGCTGGAGGGGGGTTCAGAAGAGATTTACCATGATGTGGCCAGGAATAGAGGGTTTGAGTTATAAGGAGGTTGGATAGGCTGAGACCTTTTTCACTGGAGAGTAGGAGGTTGAGAGGTGACCTTATAGAGGTTTATAAAATCATGAGGGGTATCGATAAGGTGAAAGGTCTATTCCCTAGGGTGGGATATTTCAAGACCGGGGGCATATTTTTAAGGTGAGAGGAGAAAGACATGAGGAGAATTTTTTTACCACAAACAGTGGTTTGTGTGTGAAACGAATTTCCAGAGGAAGTGGTGGGTGTGGGTACAATTACAACATTTAAAAGTACATGAATAGGAAAGGTTTGGAGGGACATGGTAAAAACAATAACTGCAGATGCTGGAAACCAAATACTGGATTAGTGGTGCTGGAAGAGCACAGCAGTTCAGGCAGCATCCAACGAGCAGCGAGATCGACGTTTCGGCCAAAAGCCCTTCATCAGGAATAAAGGCAGGAGGGATATGGGCCAAGTGCAGAAGGTAGGCCTAGTTTGGTTCGGGATGATGGTCGGCATGGACGGGTTGGACTGAAGGATCTGTCTCCATGCTGTGTGGCTCTATGACAAAGGCACCAGGCACAGTGGAACACCATCCTGCCAAGTTCACCCTGCTAGTATTGTCATTCCTTCAAAAGCATTGGGTCCAAATCTAAGAATTCCCTTCCTCATGGCACTGTGGGAGAGCCTACATTTCAAGAAAGCTCACCAACTAGAGGTGGTCAACAAATGCTGGCAACACCCAGAATGAATCTATTTTTAAACCTGACATCACGTGATTAAAGTATCTGATAACATTTCACAGAATGAATTATCTTTTGGTGTACAGTTTAATCGCAAGCTGCCATGCCTGAAACCTAACCAAGGGGCTGACCTCAGCTTCTACCACTCATATTCTGTCCAATCACTGATTTTAAATTTCCAAACGGCAGTGTACAACACACTTGAGACAACTGCTTTTGTTTATTCTGCCAAAAGGGACAGAACCTTATTTTTGTGTGGGAATTATGCTGCGTGGAAGCTTATCATTGGCTGCCCTGGTCTCGTGCGGCTTACACCAGAGAATGGATGTTTATCGCCGTATTCAGGAGTCATTCGGGAGCCAAGCCATACTGAGAGCTGAATAGGTCCTAATCCCCAATGTGTGTGACAAATATAGCTAAGGCTTTGGGGGCTGCTCTGTGGGACTCTGTGATCTGTTTTTAATGAGTGGAATCATCATCTTTTCAGTCCCATGGGCTCTCAGCCTTTGCCAGTGGGAACTCTTTTAATTCTTTCATTTGTTCGAGTGGCCAATTTTGACATTGTTGACATAATGAGGGCCCTTTGTTGCCACCTGCAGAGACGGCGCAGTAATAGAAGACCTACAGCTGACACACCGGATGGTGTTCTCAGTCCTTCAGCTTTTTTTGTCGAATTTTGGTGGAGACTGTGCCTTCTCTCTTGTTGGAGATGCAAGTCGCCGCCGAATCCCAGAGTAAATTCCCAGTGGGATCACCCAGCTGGGCGAGATCAGTCGGGATCTAATCAAGTGACCCAACAGGCCAGAGGGGCTGAAAGGCCTACTCACGTGACACCACATGGTCAGTCCCTGGTCTGGTACTGATTTCATTGGCCTCAGGGTTGGAGATGGACAGCAGATCAACCAATGCTCCTGGAATTCCTACAGTGGGGAAACAGGCCATTCAGCCCATTGAGTCCGTACCAACCCTCCAAACAGCATCCTACCCAGACTCACCACTCCACCCTATCACTGTAACCCTGCATTTCCCATGGCTAATCCACCTAGCCTGGATATCGCTGGACACTACGGGCAATTTAGCATGGCCAATCCACCTAACCTGCATACCTTTGGACTGAAGGACGTGGAGAACATGCAAACTCCACACAGACAGTCACCTGAGGGTGGAATCAAACCCGGGTCCCCGGTGCTGTGAGATAGCAGTGCCAACCACTCAGCCACCATGCTGCTGATTACTGGGATGGAGCGTGATCTCTGGGAATCTGGGACGAAGGTAGGATCGGGCTCAGCAGTAACAATCTCCTCAACACTGAAAGTTCAAGGCTTGGCGATTGGATGAGGTGAGGTACCATCCATTAACTCCTGGAAGGAGTCAGTGCCCTCCTTTCCAACATGAATTCTCTGTAGGCAAGGATCACGTCCCATTTCCTCCTTCTGCGATGAGCAATGAGCTAACTGTATAACCTAAGTGTGTTTGCTTATCATCATTCTACACTGCTGCACCATCCTAATAAAGCTAGTATTAACAATAAACAGGCATATTAAAGTCTACTCCCCCGCTCAATATTAAATCACAGTATGCTATTGAGCCAAAATAATGACACAGTTGAATTCCTAAACTGTATTTCACTAATTTATCACCACCAGGACAACAATGGGGGATCTGACAGCTACAGGGAGGGGAAAAATATCATCCATAGTTCCTACGTTTCAGAAATAATCTTTTTTCACTAATTTTCGTCTTCTTTTCTTCTCCTACTTGGAAGCTGTTGAATCCTGTTTAGGACATGGTTCAGATAGTGTCACCCTCCGTGTAATTATTATGCATACCTTAATCACATCAATGAGTAACAAACCCACTCACAGCCCAGCCTAGACTATCCCTCATTCAGCACCACCTGGCTGGGGATGGGGTTAGGATCTAGGAGCTGTAGTTAATGGAAGCTGACTGGGGTCTTGCTGGAGACCGGTGTTGCCTCTTTTTAGGGAGGCCCGTGGAGGTAAGTGACAATCAAAGGCAGCCTGAGGGTGTACCCCCAGGATCAAAGACCCTGAGCAGAAATGTTTGTGAGCTTTCGCACCACTGATCTCATGGGAAGGCGGCAGATTGCCCTCCTGCCCAAATTTAGAGCACCCAGTCGCCAAACCCACTGAGGCATCAATTTCCAGCCTGGGAGTGGGAACACTGGTTGAGATTTGCCGTCCTGAACCAGCCCCCGTGTTAAGAACTACTTGAACCTGAGACACTACTTCAGGTAAGTGAGTGTGCATTCTATGTGTATGCATGTGTGTGCATTCTATGTGTAAGTGTGTGCATTCTATGTCTGCGTAAGTGTGTGCATTCTGTGTGTGTGCATTATACTTGTAAGTATGTGCGCGTGTGTGCAATCTATGTAGCTGTGTGCGTATCTGAGTGTGTGCATGTATCTGTAAGTGTGAGTGTGTGTGTCTTTAAGTGTGTGTATGTGTCTGTAAGTGTGTGTGTCTGAGTTTGTACTGTCAATTTGGTTGCGGTGTGTGTGTGTGTAGAAGGCATCCCATTCTGACGGGTTCACTCCCATCTCCACTATATACTCCCACACGGAGAAGAAAGACTGGTATGTAGCATTGAAGAATTAACTCCAATCATAGATGCAGCAAGTTTTTCAAGAATGGAGAGAATGGGAATAACGTTAGAGTGCACTGTCTAATGGTTTACTTGAAGTAATTACATTTTGACCACAGTGGAAATGAGATTTGGATTCTGGGAATGGAATGAAACTGGAAACCATATTCCTTTCTATTTTAACAGTAGCATTGCCACACCTGTGACTTGTTGGAAACAGTCCAAAATCACCAAACGTTATTTCAATCTGCTTTAATCAGGTGTACAAAGGGACCAGACAATGCCTTAAACATTCGCTTTCTTTATCTTTGTTAATTAAAACTGGCTGTCTTACTGAGCACATGGTTTGAATACACTTTTGTCTTTTATGATAAGTCTGCAATTAGGCTGAAAAGAATTGGAAGGATAATATGCTGCCTTTCACTTGAGTTTTGTCTCTGATTAATTATTCAGAGCAAGGTAAAGTGAGAGGGGTTGCATCTGTTTTGTTCTGGAAGAATTCAGAAGAGCCTAAAAGTTGGCTGCCTGCAGAAATGGAACACGGAGCGGTGGCACAAATGGGTTAGTAAAGAGGTTTCAGCAAAATGTGAGGCATTGCTGCTACCACCAGCTTCCTTGGATTTTCCTTTCCTTCCCCCTCCAGTTCTCCGTTCCATCTCCACCCAGACTCAAGGAGTGCCACACCACTACAAGTTGTTGTTGTAACACGACACCCCGACAAGTTGTTGCCTGTAACACTGCACCACGACAAGTTGTTGTTGAAACAATACGCCTGCCTGCCACTTCAACGCCCCACCACGTTCCCCCGGCTGATACTTCTGTCTCAGGCCTGCTGTGGTGTACCAGCAAGGCTGGAGGAACAGGATACCAACTTCCGCTGAGGCACCTTAGAGCCCTGCAGACCCAGCTTTGAGTTTAACAATTTCAGAGCATGATATTCATTCCCCATTTCATATTCCTCCCCACTCCCACACACCCAGGTCCTGTTTTGTAAGGGTCTCTCCCACTTCCAATTATTCACACTTCCCGTTTACACCCGTTCAGTATTCACCCGCTCACTCTGGTTTATCATCAGCGGTCCCTTTATTTGCTTCTCCTGTCTCTCTCTCTCCAGATCCTATCACCATCTATTCGACTCACTGACCCCCACCCCCTCACAGTCCTACTCCCCATCATCATCATAAATCCCAGCATACCTCATTCATTCTGATGAAGGGTCACTGTAACTGGGAAATGTTAACTCTTTTGTTTTCCTCTCCCCAAATGCTGCTGAGTTTCTCCAACACTTGTTGTTTTGGTTTCAAATAGAGTCATAGAGATGTACAGCACGGACATAGACCCTTCAGTCCAACTCGTCTATGCCGACCAGATATCTCAACCTAATCTAGGTCCATTTGCCAGCACTTGACCCATAACCCTCTAAACACTTCCTATTTATATACCATCCAAATGCCTTTTAAATGCTGTGATTGTACTAGCCTCCACCTCTTCCTCTAACAGCTCATTCTATACACATACCTCTCTCTATGTGAAAAAGTTGCCCCTTAGGTCTCTTTTATAACTTTCCCCTTTCACCCTAAACCTATGCCCTCTAGCTCTGGACTCCCCCACCCCAGGGAAAAGACTTTGTCTATTGACCCTATCTATGCCCCTCATGATTTTGTAAACCTCTATAAGGTCATCCCTCAACCGCCGATGCTCCAGGGAAAACAGCCCCAGCCTATTCAACCTCTCCCTATAGCTCAAATCCTCCAACCCCAGCAATATCCTTGTAAATCTTTTCTGAACCCTTTCAGTTTTCACAACATCCTTCTGATAGTTCTTTCTTCTATTAGATTCCTGTCCTCTTCTGCTTGGACGGTTGCCTCCTCAGCCCAGGAATAGGATTGCAATGCTGTCCATCATCGAACTGTCCTGACATTCCCTGTCTGGGGTGGCCCCTTGATGAGATGCCATGTGGCTTCTGTTTGATACAAACTTTCTCAATGCAACTTGTTTTCCTTCCATTGCAAGACTTAAGAAGTACCTCATTGGCTGTAAAACGCTTGATGTCATCCTGAAGTCATGCTTTCTTACGATGTGCTCCTTTTTAGTTTCAGTACCATTTATATGCCCCTGCCTGCGTTAAAAAAGTATCAGAATGTAGAGGCTTTAGTGGCCTGTATGACTCGGTACAAGAGTAGGTAATTGCAGGGTGTAGGATGCTAATTCACGCTGAGGAACAGAACAGTGCAGGAAGGCGCTGTGTTGCTGCTTATGTTAGCCAGTGATAGCCTAGTGAAATGGACATTGCCACCCTAATCAAAGTGCCACATTTCACACAGGTACAGCAGCACACAATTCACACAGTTCCTCTGAGGTTGTGAACGGAGACAGAGCTACTCACAAATGCTTTTCTGCAAACCTCAAGGGACGGAGCCAAGCCATCGCAACAGGCGAACATTTTCAGAGCAATCATGCCTTTTTGTTGTCGTTTAACGCTACTGCGTGGAGGCTTATTATTTTCCTCAGCGATTCATCCAGCAGGCTTGTGGAACAAGTCACCCGGGCAGGCCAGGCCTGGGGCTGGGGTGGAGCTCTCTGTGCAGCTGCCGTGGGCTAGGTGCCATGTTGGAACCTGTGAGATTCCACATTACAGGCGGGTTTGCCTGAAGAGAAGAAATTGGCAAAGAAAGAAAAGATTGTGAATAAAACCTCACCATCTGCTTCGAAGCACCTTGGCCAAAGGCCATCTTTAAAGGATTTATTCTTTTCTTTTAAAGAAAAACACTAATTAACAAGAATCTTTGAAACTTAGTGAGCAACAAGTAGCACCTGCTGTGCAGACACAAAGTGTCCAGTTCAGTGCAGGCCTCACCACTGACCAGGCCCAACGACTCCATGTTCTGATTTGTCTTCAATCCCTGAAGGCCAGGTAAGAACCAATCGTTTTATTTTGAAGCTATTTTCCCTCAGATTGTTTGAATTGACTCTCCATTTAAATTAATCTGCAGATTCAGTATCAGGCACGAAAACCATCCTGACCATATTGTGGATTCTGACTGCTCGTTGGTGCTTCACGTAAGTAAACATCCTTCCTTCACGTTTTGGACTCTGAGGTGGGAATTATTCTCCACAAGGCTATCCTCCATTAGGAGTGGGAATTTCGTCTACCCTTCTGCCACCTGCCCATCATGGTCCCCTTTGGGGTCATTTTCGTGGCACAGCGGGCACCCAGTCCTGCCAAATGGCACTATGGTAATGCAGCATCAGGAGAAGTAACAAGGGACTTCAAGGACAGAAGTGACCCCAAGTTAGCAGCAAGGCTCCTCATCAAAGTCTTGAGCTGAGACTTAAACCTTCAGGTCCTGGCCCTGTTCTGGGGGGAAGGGAGGCCTCAATAGAACTTTCTTCTTTCACTGAGGAACCTGGAAGTCTTTATCACCACTTCCTGAGGCGCACTGCAGCCAATTTCAATCGATAACACCACATCTCCTCCCCTCCTCAAACACACAGACACAGACATTCACATACACAGACACACACACATTCAGACACATACACTCACACAGACACAACACACACTCTCACAGACACACACACTCACGCACACACACTCACACAGACACATGCACTCTCACGGACATACGCACACACACGTACACACACGCACACATACACAGACACATGCATTCTCACAGACATACACACACACATACATTCTCACAGACACACACAGACACACGCACTCTTACAGACATGCACACTCACACAGACACACATTCTCACAGGCATACACATGTTCATTCACACACAAAGTACTGGTCAGTGGGTGTTGATGCCATGCTTTTCTAAGTCACACTGAGGCTGCTTTGGTCAGGTTGATGCAAGTTTGCAGCATCAATGACCAGTTAGATATTTGATAATTCACCGACTCAATGGAGTTATTACACATCTCTGGAGCAGGTGGGACTTGAACCTAAGTGTCACTCTGAGGGTGAATCAAAAACTCTAGGGGAAGTAAACTCCACCCATTTTCACTGAGTTCTGTGATGTGTCTTGCCTGGAATTTAGCAAGATTAGGGGGAAAAAAAGCAAAAAAAGTAATTGCTGTTCTTGCATTTATATAGCCGCTGATGACCTCAGACGTTAGCAGAGCGATGCAGCCAATGAAGTATCTTTGAAGCACACTCACGGTTGAAATATAAGAAATGCAACACTCAGTTGGCACGCAGCAAGCTCCAAGGATTAGAATGAGCTCAGTGTCCGGATCATTGAATGCAGGTGTTAGCTGAGGTGTAAATGTTGGCAGGATACAGGTAGAGCTGAAGAATGTGTTGCTGGAAAAGCGCAGCAGGTCAGGCAGCATCCAAGGAGCAGGAGAATCGACATTTCGGGCATAAGCCCTTCTTCAGGCTTATGCCCGAAACATCGATTCTCCTGCTCCTTGGATACTGCCTGACCTGCTGCGCTTTTCCAGCAACACATTTTTCAGCTCTGATCTCCAGCATCTGCAGTCCTCACTTTCTCATAGGATACAGGTAGAAACTGCCTTGCTTTCCTTTGAAGCTGTACCATGAGATATGTTTATGGTTAAGGACAGGATTGAGCTAAGCAGTAAGTCACTTGCACTCTTCTCCCCACACAGGAATGCACTTCTGTTTCCAATATGCATTGACTAGGCTTACAATTGGATAGTTAGTTGAGATACCAAAGGACAGGGAATGCAGCTATGACACAGTTTGATTGAAGAGTAGAGAAAACCAGGTCTTGGGCATGGGTGGGAACAGAATTTGCAAAAAATTATCAAAGCTGCCTTTGTAGCAGCTTTCCCTCACACAGTCACCATCCAGATGTTAACTCCATTAACTTTGGTTTTGATTGACTAGCAGCAGTTAAAAAGAGGGAGAGAAAGCTAGAAATGTTCACACAGCATCTGTGAAGGGACAGAGGTCACACAGTCTCTGGATTTTTTTCAGGTCATTGACTCTTTCTCGGGACCGTGCTAACTGGCAGAGTGAGAATCAGGGTTAGACTGGTGCTGGAAAAGCACAGCAGTCAGGCAGCATCCGAGGAGCAGGAAAATCGATGTTTCGGGCAGGAGCCCTTCATCAGGAATCGTTAATTTTCCTGCTCCTCGGATGCTGCCTGACCTGCTGTGCTTTTCCAGCACCACTCTAACCTTGACTCTGATCTCCAGCATCTGCAGCCTTCACTTTCACTTTATTAGCAGAGCGAGTCTAATCAGCTCTTGGATGGCAGCGGCTTCAGGTTTTTCGCTGATACACCAAAATCAAATTTGAAAAGATAAATACTGAATAAAATTACCAGGCAGTATGGTGGCTCAGTGGTTAGCACTGTTGCTTCACAGCGCCAGGGACCCGGGTTCTATTCCAGCCTCAGGCGACTGTCTCTCTGGTATTTGCATTCTTCCTGTTTCTGTGTGGGTTTTCTCCTGCTGTGCAGGTTAGGTGGTTTGGCCACGCTAAATTGCCCATAGTGTTCAAGGATGTGTAGGTTAGGTGCATTAGTCAGGGGAAATGTGGAGTAACAGGGTAGGGAAATGGGTCAGAGTGGGTTACTCTTCGGAGGGTCGGTGTGGACCTGTTGGGCTGAAGGGCCTGTTTCCACATTGTAGGGATTCTATGATTAAGAACTGCAAATGCTGGAAATCAGAAATAGAAATTGCTAGAAAGGTTCACCAGGACTGGCAGCATCTGTGGACACAATGTGTCAGGTCCAGTGACCATTCCTCAGAACTGATGGGTATCTTTTATATCAAAAATGTACTCCATTCATAAAAAATATGTATATTCACAAATACTATTATTTTGGGGTAGCACGGTGGCTCAGTGGTTAGCACTGCTGCCTCACAGCAGCAGGGTCCCAGGTTCGATTCCAGCCTCAGGCGACTGTCTGTGTGGAGTCTGCACATTCTCCCCGTGTCTGCATGGGTTTCCTCTGAGTGCTCCGGTTTCCTCCCACAGTCCAAAGATGTATTGGCCATGCTGAATTGCCCATAGTGTTAGGTGCATTAGTCAGAGGGGAAATGGGTCTGGGTGGGTTACTCTTTGGAGGGTCGGTGTGGACTGGTTGGGCCGAAGGGCCTGTTTTCACACTGTAGGGAATCTAATCTAAATACAGTTCGGTTCTGTTCGGTAGCATATCGAGAAAACAAACAAATATTGAAGTTTGACTCTATCCAAACAAGTCAAAGACATGTCTTACACATTGACTATAGTTACATGCATTTGAGGTAATAGGAGGGTTCAATAAACAAATGGACCCCCATTTAACTTCAGCAGAAAGACCTCAGACAGTGGTCTTCCCCCACTGCCCCTTGGCAGCGGCTGCCCACACTTTAATGCGTCCCTTAGCACATAGCCCTGGACCTTGGAATGTGCCAGTCTGGTAGCCAAGGGCAGGCTTCTTGGGAACCTGAAGCCTGGAATTGGCCTTAAAAGACGGCCCATCTAAAAGGGCCTTTAAACTGGTCTATGGTAATGATCTGCCCCCTCCCATATTAAGTGAACTGCAGTCTGGGGTCATGTGACAGAGGTCACCCTAACGGGGAGAGGGCCAATTCACAAATGATGAGAATAAACGGAGATGACAACTTCCACAGACTGCATATGGGAGTTTCCTAACACGGTTAGCTAATGAAGGTCGCTCTGTACTTGCTCACTCATGCAATCGAGGGTTGGATTGAGAAAGGCTGTTTGACGTGCATTCCAATTTTACTCAGGGCTGCGAGTGCACAATTCTCCTGCCATAGGGTGTTAACTCAGAACGGTGAATGAGTTAGCCCTTGCCTTAGTCTTTGGCAGGGGAGACCCACAGAGGCTGCCCTCTTTCCCAGCACTGCCTGCAGTCATGAAGTAGCATGGAGTCCACTGAATGGGTGTGCAATTCATTGCCTAACTGGAAACCAGGGCACAGGATTCCAAAAGGTAAGCAAGGATGGGTTTGGGTGAAAGCAGGAGGGTTAAATCACCCAGCTTTTACCGAGCCATGCTGGAAACCTCCACAGAGGGGCTCCAGCTCAAATTGGGAACGGAGACTTTAATGTGACATTCACCACACGGGGGTTCCCAAGCTGTCTGAAACTCACCAGCATCAGCAAGGTGAGAGCACGTTGGCCAGGGACTACTCTGTGAAACTGTCAGGCTTGACAACCCCAAAAGAGTGAATCTGCCTGACTGTTTCCTTGCCTGAGTGAAAGGTGTGTACTCACAGGGAGAACTCTGTGAGTGTGACTGCCGATTTCCAGCTCTGTTTTCTTACCTACCTTGGACTTTACCCATTCTGATCTGACCCTTCTCCACTGCCAATGGTCACTGCAGCTCCACGTTGGACCTCAGGTAGGGATCTACAGGGTCGGTAGTGCCCACCAACACAGCAGGATCAACACCAGCAGGAATTAAGATGGTAATTGCTGGAAAAGCTCAGCAGGTCTTGCAGCAGCTGTGAGGAGAAATCAGAGTTAACATATCAGGTCCAGTGACTCTTCCCCAGAACTGACTTATAGCATCTGCAGTTTTTTTTGGTTCCACGTGGCAGGCTGCTCTCGGTTAAATCTGGGGAAGCTGGCAAATTGATTACACACTTGGCTTGATGGGAGGAAGCAGAGGGTAATAAAGGAAGGATGCTTATTGGACTGGATGCCTGTGACTAATGGAGTGCCTCAGGGGTCAGTGCTGGGTCCATTACTGTTTGTTATCTATATCAATGATTTGGATGAGAATGTACAAGGCATGATTAGTAAGTTTGCAGATGACACTAAAATAGGTGGTTTCGTGGACAATGAGGAAGGTTATCAGAAATTGCAGCAGGACCTTAATCAGCTGGAGAAGTGGGCCGAAATATGGCAAAGGGAGTTTAAGATAGATAAGAGTGAGGTTTTGCATTTTGGAAAGTCAAATGAAGGAAGGAGTTTCCTGGTGCAGCCGAGGGCCTTAAGGAGAGGAACAGAGGGACCTTGGAGTTCAGGTGCACTGTTCTCTGAAAGTGGAGTCCCAGGTAGACAGGGCAGTGAAGGCAGCTTTTGGCACACTGGACTTCAGTCAGGACATTGAGTATAGAAGTTGGGAAGTCATGTTGCAGTTATACATGACGTTGGTGAGGCCACACTTGAGAATTGTGTTCAGTTTTGGTCACCATGCTATTGCAAGGGTGTTATTAAACTGGAAAGAGTGCAGAGGAAATTTACAAGGATGTCACCAGGACTCAAGGGTCTGAGTTATAGGGAGAGATTGTATAAGCTAGAGTGTAGGAGACTGAGGGGGGGATCTTAAGTGTATAAGATCATGAGAGGCATGAATGGGGTGAATGCACTCAGTCTTTATCCCAGGGTTGGGGAATCTAGAGGCATCTGTTTAAGGTTAGAGGGGAAAGAATAAAAGGGAACCTTAGGGGTAACTTTTTTCCACAGAGGGTGGTATGTATATGGAATGAGCTGCCAGCGGAAATGGTTGAGGGGGGAACATTAACAACATTTAAAGGGCATTTGGACAAATACGTGGATAGGAAAGGTTTAGAAGGACATGGGCCAAGTGCAGGGAAATGGGGTTAGTGTGGACGGGCATTTTGGTCAGCATGGACCAGTTTGGGCAAAAGGGCCTGTCTCAGTGTTGTCAGACTCTAGGACTTGATAACCAGCAGGAACTGCCTTGTTATCCACCAGTCAACATGATGGGGGGGGGGGGGGGGGGGGCGTTGTTGCTACAGAGTTCTGCAAATGATGATTGGCACTGTTTCCAGCATCAAACGTACCCCTGTGGGGGAGCACACACTTATTGGGATTGTCATGGAGACGTTCTCTAGGCCTACAGAAGGTCATTGAAGCTCAATTAAGGGCAGTGGGCAGGCTTTCGAAGCTGGAGGGCCAATCAGCTCTCTTGCAGACTGAGAGTTGCAGTAGGCTATGATGGAAGAGAAATAAGAGAGAGGGGGCTTCAAGGTGGAGTCAGTTTTTCTTCTGTGTCGGCTGCACACACACACACACACACCTCAGGAAAGGGAGTTCCAGGATTTTGACCCAGTAGGTATTGCCACTTTGAAGATGGTACTTGCAGCCAGACTGCCACTATGGGGTGCAGGAATGTGGGGAGACCGTCTACTGGGCAGCATGTAACTGCACCCACAGCCTGGCACGCAGGGTTAGTCTCTAAGCCTGTGAAAAACACTGGTGTCCAAACTGGGTGCTGACCTCCAGGCAGCTGAACCAACCCTGCACTACAGGGAGTTGTTTTAATTGTTGTTAAGAAGACTGTAAATGCTACCTGAGTAACCCAAACAGCCCCAATCTCATCTCTTCCAAAGTGGCCTGCTACAGGTAAGCATTGGGGAGTCAGTGTGCCAGACAGTCATGGTGTATTTTTGACCTGTCCACCTTCATTCCAGAAGTCGAATCATGTCCCTGGTTTCTAGTGTCCTTTAGGCTCTTGGTGAGACATGATAAATTGCTCTTAGGTATGGTATAGTCCTGAAAATACCCTGCAAGGTAATACAGCCAATAAACCAGCTCTCAGGTGAAAAGGTAGTCGCTGTTATTAATCTCTTATAGCAGGGCTGTTGAGTTGACCTTTTCACCCTCCCAGTACACCACACGCAATTGAAAATTTCAGCCTTAGGTTCAAACACATGGCATGGCCCTGGATTTTCTTCAGTTCCACAACCCTTCAAGAACTCTCCAATTCTGGTGCATCCCCCAATTCCCTTTATTCCCACTATCTCTTCAGCTCCCTGGGTAGTAAGCTCTCCCTAAAACTCATTGCTTCCTTTGAACATACCCCTTTAACCAATTCACCTCTCCTTGCAACTCCTTGTTAAGATCAGTATCAATCTTCCTCAGATTATGCCCAGTCCAGTTAAGCATGGAAGCAGACGCTTTGGTCCAACTCATCTGCACAACTAAAAATCCCAATCTGACCTTATCCACTTGCCAGCACTTGGCCCATATCCCTCCAAACCATTCATGTTCATATACCCATTCGGATTCCTTTTAAATGTTGCTATTGTACCAGCCTCCACCACTCCCTCTGGCAGCTCATTCCATACACACACCGCCCTCTGTGTGGAAAAGTTGCCCCTTGGGTCTTTTTAAAATCTTTCCGCTATCATCTCAAACCCATGCCCTGTAGTTTTGGACTCTCCCACCCTGGAAAGAACAAACGGCTATTTAACCTACCCATGCCCCAGCCTTTTAATCCTCTCCTTACAACTCAAGCTACCTAATCCTGGCAAATTCTTGCAAATTTTTTCTGCACCGTCTCAAGTTTCACAACGTCTTTCCTATCAAAGGGAAATCGGAATTGTACACAGTATTCCAAAGATGGCCTCACCAATGTCCTGTACGGCAACAAAATAATATCCCAACTCCTATACTCAATGCTCTGACTAATGAAGGCAAGTGTGCAAAACACCTTCTTTACTATCATGTCTACCTGCAACTCCACTTTCAAGGATCTATGAACCTGCGCTCCAAGCACTCTTTGTTCAGCAAAACTTGGAAATATATTGCCGTTCCTTCACTGTCATTGAGTCAATATCCTGAATTCCCTCCTGAATGACATTGTGGGTCAACCCATAGCATGTGGACTCTAGCAGTTCAAGATGGTAGCTCACCACCTCCTTCTCAAGGGCAACTAGGGACGGGCAATAAGTGCTGGTCAGCCAGTGATACCATATCCCGTGAATGTATCCAGAAAAATGTTGCAAGAGAAAGCAAGTGCTTGCATTTATATAGTGCCTTTCATGACCTCAGTGTGAGTAATAGTAGCATGGAATTTGCTGGGGGCCTGTAGGCTGGAGTTACACCATACGCATGCCCGTGAAGCCAATGCATGCCCTCTTATTTGGTGCAACCTTGCCCTCCAGTTCCAAAGAAAGGAGACTAAAAAGATTAAGAGGAACTTTAAAACCCAAAATGGAAACGGGTTTCACTTCTGATGGATCATAGTTCAAGTGTCAAACGTTTGACCCCTGAACCCACTAACATCTGGTTTTATTGGAGAGTGGGGGGTGGAGGCAAGAGCCAGAGGAGGTCATTTAAAAAGGAGAACAAGGGTGGAGAATGAATCTGAGAGAAAATAGCTGCATGCTTCACTCAGTTTTCTGACTGCGAAGATTTCCATCCAACCACCCCGCACAATGCCTCCAGGCCTGAGGCTCCCCACCTCCACTTTCAATTTTTCTGATCGGCCTCCCATACCAGGCTCCCCCTGTAGGTATCCAATGCTCATGCCTTTCCACAGATGCTGTCTACCCGGTTCCAAAGGATTGCTTCTTAATCCTTGTGCCCTGATATTGATGGAAACCTTTTCCATCGATAAGGTTGGGTCCCTGCTCTTCCTAAAACACACATGTCTGTGCCTGAGCGCCAGTCTACCTGGGAAGGGTGGTGAGACCAACCCTCCCTACTCTGTTCATTGCCACAAGTGGCTTCAGCTGGACTTCGAATCTGGCTCAAGCTCCACAATATTTTACAATTATCTACATCCAGTGAAATATTGGGTTGGTGGAAGCTATTGTTTTCTGACCCTGCTCCAAACTCAGCTCCCTAGTTACCAACTGCATCCCTCGCTGTTGTCACGCTCTGAGATTAAGCCAATCTGTCTGTAATCTCTCCAGAGCTCTTGTATCTGCCCTTGTCACACTTCAGGCCTTTATTCCCTCTAGAGCTGATTCTTCCATCACACCCCTGGCTGGTATCCCACCTTTTATTAAACTGAGGTCATTCAAAATTCTGTTTTTAAACTCGCCCCAAATCCTCCCCTATCTCCCCCGTGGTTGCTGACCCATACTGCTTCTTCTTCAAGCGACATCTTGCCTTTTCATATTCTGTTTTCAAATCCCACATTGGCCTCAGGCCTCCCAGCCTCTATTGTCAGACCCACTGACAATGGCTGCTATCCTCTAATCCCAGCACCTTGTGTATCCTCAGTTATAATTGTTCCACCTTTGATGGGGGAGGGGGGGGGGCAAAGCTGTTGTGCGTTCCAAACTCCTGGACCATCTCCCTACACCTTTGGACCACCTTCCTGCACCTTTACTCCCCCCCTTTACTACTCTCCGTGAGAAACTGCCCTCTATCTTCGAACACTGTGTCACCTGGCCTACCCTTTTCTGATGTGGCTCAGTGTGTGTCACACTTTGTTTCATTGCACTACTCTGAAGGGCCTTAGGATAGTACATTGCGTGGTCGGTGCTATATGAATACGAGTTGTTGTTGTTATGATGCATTACAGACTGACTGGGATTCAAACGCTTCTCACAAACTCATCGTAATTTATCTGTCACTTGACCTCTGAGAGGCAGGAGGGAGAAAGCATGTCATTGACAGGCAAGGTCCAGCACATTAATCATTTTGAGCAGGACCTCCCCCACAGCCATACTCTCTCTCTCTCTCTCTCTCTGTCCAGCTCTCCCTGCACTGACACATCCCAGTGGCTTTACTCTGAGCAACAAAAAAGGCAAAGAGGCCATAAGGCCGGCCTCCCCTAACTCTCCTGAACAATATGGAATGACACTCTTCAAGGGGTCAGGATCTTCCCGAGTTGAGTAATTCTTGAAGGCGTGACTGTTACCCTTTCACACCATTCCTCACAAAGTAACAAGACTTGGGCTGACAATGGGACATGTCATCCACACCTGACACCATCTACTCTGTGCAGCTTGCTCTGTAGTTAACAGAGCTGCTCATCGCTTTCTCTCTCCCAGAAATGTCCCTCAGAGAGGGGGGTGGGGTGGGGGGTGGGGGTGGGGGGAGGTGGAGATTGTAAATCAGCCAGACAGCAACTCCATAGCTTCATCTCCATTGTGGTTTTCCCGGGTGGCTTTTCATCTGCTTCTTTCTGTCCAATGGTGAAGTGGGAATTCGATCACCTTCCCCCTCCCGACATTAGGTCAACACTACTCGTGGTAAAAAAAAACGGAGATGAAAATTGAGGTGGGTGGAGGAGGAGGAGGATGTCCAGGCTGTAAGTTGATAGTGCCCCCAACCTGCAACACCCATCAAAGACGTTTATTCGATAGCCTCCAAATGAGAAGGTTGAGGGTTCTAGACCAATTCTGGACACCTATAAACAGGACGCAGTGGTAATGGTACTGGATTAGTAATCCAGAACCCCAGCATAACATTCTGGGGACTGGGGTTCAAATCCCACCAGGACAGGTGGTGAAATTTGAAATGAAATGTGTTGAAAATTAGCCGGACAATAACCGGGTCATCGTTGACACTTGTTGTCAAAACCCACCTGCTTTATAAGGGAAAGTCATTTGCCATCCTGGTCTGTCCAACATGTGTTTTCAGACCCCCAGCAACACGGTTAACTGCCGAGTTTTGAGAAGATTTGTAGCTCAGTTTGAGGTTCTGGATGTATGGTTAACTGCCCTCTGGGCAATTGGGGATGGATAATCAATATGGGCCTCACCAGAAATGGTGACATAGAGTCATAGAGATGTACAGCACGGAAACAGACCCTTCAGTCCAACTCGTCCACGCCGAGCAGATATCCCAACCCAATCTAGTCCCATTTGCCAGCATTTGGCCCATATCCCTCTAAACCCTTCCTATTCATGCACCCATCTGGATGCCTTTTAAATATTGTAATTATCCCAGCCTCCACCACTTCTTCTGAACTTCAATGTTTGTTAACTTTTCTTAAGACACACCTCAATGTCCAGAAATACTTGAACTCAAACAGCAAAGGCAGTGGCTGTGCAGATTCACTGCTGTGTCAGAAAGTAGTGTAGGTTTCTTTCTCTCTCTCTCTCTCTCACTGACCATGTGGTCACTCCCCTTGTTCTCTTCCATCTTTTTTAAAATGCTGTTGTTTTGATCATTTTTTTCTCCAAAGTTCTAAATCAATGCAACAGCTTATAAAACAGAACTTACTGCTCCTGGAATTCGAGGAAATCACCTCCAGCACCTAAAATACCTCAGGGAAGGAGCAGCTCATACAGCCACAACTTCTTCCCATCCTCCATCTTGGATGATCCTCATATGAATGAATAAAAGTATCCATGCTGACACTGGAATACAGCGCAGACAGAGTGCCACGTTGTTGGAAATGCTGTCTTTCACAAACAAAAAGTGAGAGAAAAATGGATGTAGAATTGTTCAAGACTGAAAAGTTAAGCAACAACATGTAGAGTAGATGTTGGGCATGTTGTTTATTGATTTAACAAATAGGGGCAGGAGTGGCTAGAATTGTTAAGGTGCATTGTCTCTGCATTGGCGATCACACTGCAAAATGTGTTTCATTGGCTGTTAAGTGTTTTGGGAAGTCCTGATCTTTGCAAAAGGTGCTATATAAATGCAATTCCTTTTGAGCTTCAAATGGGCGCAAAGTTGGAGGGGGTTTGTGTGGAATGGTTAATAAAAGCATTATCACACCTTCGCAGTCTAAGGCATCAAGAATTCTTTTATAAAACAGCAGGCTTTCTGTTAAATACTTGTAGCCTAGAGAACTGAAGATAGATCCAGATAAGTCCCATCATTGCTGATTGTGAACTTGAATTGAAAAATATAAGTCAAAGTGATTGTGAAGCTGTTGGGTCATCATTAAAAACCCAGTCACCTCTTCACGAATGTCTATCTTTATAGTCCAGCCCATGTGTAACTCCAGTCTCACAGACACTGCCCTCTACAGCAAGTCCAGTTTGTTCTGTTACAAAAGCTGCTGTGGGTTCAAATCAAAGACTCACCTTCACCTTCTCAGGTAAAGATGGAGACTCATAACAAAGCCCACAATGGAGTAACAATTTTAAAAACAAAGCCCAGAGGAGGGCAACAACAGGAAGCTGCATTTATATAGCTGTTTTGACACAGTAGAAGTAGCATTACAAAATTTGACACCAAGCTGCCTGAGGAGATGTTAGGCCAGATGATCTTGATGTAAGAAGTACGTTTTAAGGACTGCCTTAGGAATGTAGCGAGACATACACACACACATACACACACACGGACACGCACACACGGACACAAACACACATGCACACCAACACACAGACACACACATGGACACGCGCACACAGACACAAACACACATGCACACCAACACACAGACACACACATGGACATGCGCACACAGACACAAACACACATACACACAGACACACACATGGACACGCACACACAGACACAAACACACATGCACACCAACACACACATGGACACGCGCACACAGACACAAACACACATGCACACCGACACACAGACACACACATGGACACGCACACACAGACACAAACACACATGCACACCGACACACAGACACACACATGGACATGCACACACAGACACAAACACACATGCACACCGACACACAGACACACACATGGACACGCGCACACAGACACAAACACACATGCACACCAACACACAGACACACACATGGACACGCGCACACAGACACAAACACACATGCACACCGACACACAGGCACACACATGGACACGCGCACACAGACACAAACACACATGCACACCGACACACAGACACACACATGGGCACGCACACACAGACACAAACACACATGCACACCAACACACAGACACACATATGGACACGTGCACACAGACACAAACACACATGCACACCGACACACAGACACACACATGGACACGTGCACACAGACACAAACACACATGCACACCAACACACAGACACACACATGGACATGCACACACAGACACAAACACACATGCACACCAACACACAGACACAGACATGAACACGCACACACAGGCACACACACACGGACATGCACAAACAGACACACACACAGACACACACACGGACATAAGCACACAGATGGACACGCACACACAGACACACACACAGATGCACAGACACACACACACACACACAGGGACGGACAGACACACACACAGGTGGTGCAGTGAAAATGGAGTGCATGCAGGAATTAGAGGAAGACAGAGATCTCAGGGGTCTACCAGTTCAAGTGAGCAGTGGGAGGAGTTAAGGATGAAGCAGTGGAAGCATTTTAAAACAAAAGGTGAGAATTTCAGTAGTCTGAGTGCTCCTGGTCAGGGACCATGTGAGTGGACACCAAATTTGGTGCCAAGTGAAAACATGGATGGCAGAGAATTGGAAGAATTCAACTGGAAGCAGGGTGTGGGGTTATGTGTACTGGAATAGTTGCATCTAGAGATAAGTTATTGGATGAGGTTTTCTGAGCTAAGAAAGGAGCAGAAACACACAATAGTTTATTGATGGAAATACGTAGCCTTGGTAATGGATGCGATGTGGCATTTTAAGGTCAGCTGAAGGTCAAATCTGAGATTGTACAAGAACAAAGCATCGGAGATAGTTGGAGGAATAGTCCATTCGCCCTTTAAGATGGTTCTGTTATACACATCTGAACTTCTGTATTCACTTTCCTGCCTCATCCACTTATCCCTCAGTGTTTCACTCAGAGTCCTGAGTCCGCCAATCTCAGTCTCAGACAGAATCATTGACTGATCATCCGCCCGTGTGGGGGTACAAGATTCCAGACACTACCCTTTGAGCGAAGGTATTTCCCCTCCTCTCAGGATGGCCTGCTATCCTCAGACTGTGACCACCAGTTCCAGACTCTCCGGGTAGAAGAAACAGCCTCATGTCTCGCTAAGAACTAAAAGATTTCAATGAGATCTCCTCTCATTCCCCTAAAATCCAAAACACATCGGCCTATCCTAGTTAATAACTTGTAAATGGTTTGCTTCAGCAGTCCTGGGACAAGCATGAACCCAGTGGTTGTGGGAATGCGTGGGGAGCCAAAGATATTAGCTTCATTCTTCACCAAATTTCATTTAACAAATACACTCTTCATCTCCATGCACAACAATCCCTCCTCCTTATTCCTGTGTGCTGCTGCTTTAAATAATCTCACCACTAAGAGATGATGGGGCCCACAAAAATATGGTACTGTGCACTTCAATAATTGCTATTAATAGTGAGAGAACTCTGAGCCCAAAGAGGGTTCTAAAACCTGTGACAAGATCAGAAATTGCTGGAGAAACTCAGCAGGTCTGCGGAGAGCAGAACAGAGTTAACATTTCAGGTCTGGTGGGGTTTTTTTTGTTTCTAATTTCCAGCATCCGCAATTCTCTGGGGGTTTTCCTTTTCTGAAAGCTGTGTCTACATTTCGCAAAACAGTTTGCCTCACCTTCTTTCTCTTGCAGTGTATCCAATTACTGGGTTGTTGTGCTGGGAAACGGGCCTGTCTGCCGGACTAACACACAGAGAGGTGGGTAAAGAAAGGGGGCAGTTTAAAAAACACAGGCCCTCCAGTGGAACCAAAATTGTTAGGCCGAGCCCCCGTTAACTTTGTTTTCGCATGTAGGAGTGCAGTGTTTTGTCAAAACTTTCAAAATCGCTCTTTGGGTGCAGGCTGCTTTTCTTTAAGGAGCAGATTTTTAATGAGACTCTGCTCCCTTTCTCCCGTTGACATAATTAAGCATAAAGTACTCCCCTAGGTGACCTTTGACCTGCGAGTCCCACCTCATTTACACATGAAATAAGAGATGGGGACCTTTCTCTCTTTTCTCTTTCAGCCCCTTGAGTCACACAAAGAAGCAAGGAGCAGAGCCTTTGTTCAGCAGCAGGCCTTTGAAAAGGCTGTAGCCAGCTCACAAAGAATCACCCTTTTACTTCATTCCAGCCCATCTGCACTGGCACTTTGAATTGGATCACATCAGAATCAAGAAAGAATCAGGTGGAAAATTAAACTGGATGACCACGCTCCCTTGCACTTCCCAGCACCCTCTCTTGCATGCTGCATTTATTTATTCGGCCTACTTTTAAGTTTTCCCTTTCTTTGGCCTATTTCCAGGCCCCAGCCTATCCTTGACATTGCTTGCTCATATTTAAATGGTGACTCACAGCCACTACCAGCCGCTCTCTCTTTCTCTTTCTCTCTCTCTCTCCCCCATTACCTGCCATTTTGGTCTTTCAAGCCCATAATTCCTAACTTGTGGGCTCCATGTGTTCACATTTTCATCCACCTTTCGGGGATAATGAGACTTCCAGTGGTATGTTGTAAACTGCCCTCCTACCTCCCTCGGATAATGCTATCTGATGTATCACTGAGTTCTCCAATTTCAAATAAACTCCCTCCCCATCCCTCAATTCCCTTCCCTGCCCCTCCCCATCCCTTCCACCATTCCCTGCCACCAACCATTCCTCCCATTGACCAACCAGGTCGTACCCTCTACCTGTCTTCACCTATCCCCACTTCACCACCCTGCCCCTGCCACCCCCTTTACCTGCAGCTCCCCTTAAACCCACCCCCAGTTCTGAAGAAAGGATACACCTGAGACATCGACTTCTCCACTTCCCGACACTGCCTGACTTGCCGTGAAACTCCAGCCTCCTGCCTGTCTATCTGATGTAAGTAGAGCAGTGGTTCCCAAATATTTTCCCCACTGTGAAACCCTCAGTGAGACCTGGGCTGCCTGTGAGAGCAGGAGCCTCTCCAATTGAATGAGAGTATGGCTGTGGTACTTGGTCAGAGCTGGGGACAGCTCTCCCCAGGCAGAAGGAGGCTGAGAGGAGAGTCGATGGAGGTTTTCAAAATCATGAGCGGGCCAGACAGAGTAGATAGAGGGGAATTGTTCCCACTGATAAAAGGAATAATGACAGAGAGCATAGGCTTAAAGTGAAGCACAAAGGGTGATGTGAGAAAAACCTTTTCACACGACGATAGATTGTGGAATACACTACCTTGAAATGTGGTGGAGGCAGGTCCAATTAAAACATTCAAAAGGCCAATGGTTGGTTATTTGGATAGAATGTGGAGTGGAGAAATATGGGGAAAGGCACGAGATCGGCACTAGCTAAGAGACACGATGGGAACTGTTATAACTCCATGGTTATTTGAGATATTCAGGCTCGACAGGAATTTCTTATTGAAAGAAGATGACTGTAGTCAGATACTGGACTATAATGACGGAGTTACTGGCTAATCATGTGCTCAATGATCCTGATCACTCTCCCCAAATAATGGAGAGCATCAGAATCCAGAGACTCGACTGATATCATATGTTTTTGGTAGACGAACGCCTTTAATTCAGGTCCAAGACAAGTGGAAAATCTGCATTTATATAACCCCTTTCACATCTCTGGGACCTCCCAAAGCATTATATTTGTAAATCAGTCATTGGGCTGGGTTTTATACGGCCCATTCACAGCTGGAGCCATGATAACCAGGCCTACAACCATGGGAGGGGCCTGACATCAGGCAGCTGGTGCCTGGAAACCCCACTCCCCCACTGAATTACCTCAGGGAGTGGGTGGGGGGGTTGGAAGGGGGTGTGATGGGATTCTCTACACTGGCGATGATCTGTCAATTAGGCTCACTGTTCAGCCAAACGATGTCCATTATTATCGGAGGCCATCGCAGTGGGGACACAGGGATTAAATGGAGGCCACATGGGAAGGAGGGGTCACCCAGACCCTCAGATGGCGACACAGCAAGTCCTGTCAGATTGGCCACAGGCATCAGGGGAGGTGGTGGCTGTTGGGTACGCTGTGCTTGATTAAGGGACTGGGCAGGGGGTGGACACTAGAAGCCAACCCACTGACCATGCTTTTCACCTCCACCTAGACTTCAGAATACCCACTGTGCATATCCATGGCAATCCAAACCCCTCCCCACCGATGCCCCCCATCGATCTTGGATGTCAGGTTACACAAGTCAGTACTCACTGCTCCCACCAGCACTGGAGACACTGGTTGTATTTGCCCAGGACAGTGCTGGTGAGGGGTCAGTCGGACTGGTGATGGGTCAGTCAGACTGGTGATGGGTCAGTCAGACTGACGAAGGGTCAGTCAGACTGGTGAAGGGTCAGCCAGACTGACGAAAGGCCAGTTAGACTGCTGAAGGTTCAATAAGACTGGTGAAGGGACACTCAGACTGGTGAAGGGTCAGTCAGACTAGTGAAGGGACGCTCAGGATGGTGATGGGTCAGTTGGACTGGTGATGGGTCAGTCGGACTGGTGATGGGTCAGTTGGACTAGTGAAGGGACACTCGGACTGGTGATGGGTCAGTCAGACCAGTGAAGGGTCAGTCGGCCTGATGAACGGACACTCAGACTGTTGATGGGTCAGTCGGACTGGTGATGGGTTAGTTGGACTGGTGATGGGTCAGTCGGACTGGCAAAGGGTCATTCAGACTGATGAAGGGTCAGTCAGACGAGTGAAGGGACACTCAGACTGGTGAAGGGTCAGTCGGACTGGTGAAGGGCCAGTCAGACAGACGAATGGTCAGTCAGAGTGGTGAAGGCTCAGTCAGACTAGTGTAGGGACACTCAGACTGATGAAGGGTCAGTCAGACTAGTGAAGGGACACTCAGACTGGTGAAGGGTCAGTCAGACTGGTTAATGGGTCATTCGGACTGGTGAAGGGACAGTTGGACTGGTGATGGGTCATTCGGACCTGCTGAAGGGTCAGTTAGGCTGATGAAGGGACACTCAGATTGGTGAAGGGATGCTTAGACTGGTGAAGGGTCAGACAGACTGGTGAAGGGATGCTTAGACTGGTGAAGGGTCAGTCAGACTGGCGAAGGGTCAATTGGACTGGTAAAGGATCAGTCAGACAGTGAATGCTCACTCAGACTGGTGAAGGGTCACTCAGACTGGTGAAGGGATACTCAGACTGGGAAAGGGTCAGTCAGACTGGTGAAGGGTCAGTCAAGCTGGTGAAGGGTAAGTCAGACTGGTGAAGTAACTCTCAGACTGGTGAAGGGCCAGCTGAACTGGTGAAGGGACACTCAGACTGGTGAAGGATCAGTCAGACCGGTGAAGTAACACTCAGACTGGTGAAGGGTCAGTCAGACTGGTGAAGGGCCAGTTGTTCTGGTGAAGGGACACTCAGACTGGTGAAGGGTCAGTCGGACTAGTGAATGGATGCTCAGGATGGTGATGGGTCAGTCGACTGGTGAAGGGTCAGTCAGACTGATAAAGGGACACCGAGACTGGTGATGGGTCAGTCGGACTGGTGATGGGTCAGGAGGTAAAAACAATGACTGCAGATACTGGAAACCAGATTCTGGATTAGTGGTGCTGGAAGAGCACAGCAGTTCAGGCAGCATCCAAGGAGCAGTGAAATCGACGTTTCGGGCAAAAGCCCTTCATCAGGAATAAAGGCAGTGAGCCTGAAGCGTGGAGAGATAAACTAGAGGAGGGTGGGGGTGGGGAGCAAGTAGCATAGAGTACAATGGGTGAGTGGGGGAGGGGATGAAGGTGATAGGTCAGGGAGGAGAGGGTGGAGTGGATAGGTGGAAAAGGAGATAGGCAGGTAGGACAAGTCCGGACAAGTCACGGGGACAGTTACTGAGCTGGAAGTTTGGAACTAGGGTGAGGTGGGGGAAGGGGAAATGAGGAAGCTGTTGAAGTCCACATTGATGCCCTGGGGTTGAAGAGTTCCGAGGCAGAAGATGAGGCATTCTTCCTCCAAGTGTCTGGTGGTGAGGGAGCGTCGGTGAAGGAGGCTCAGGACCTCCATGTCCTCGGCAGAGTGGGATGGGGAGTTGAAATGTTGGGCCACGGGGCGGTGTGGTTGATTGGTGCGGGTGTCCCGGAGATGTTCCCTAAAGCACTCTGCTAGGAGGCGCCCAGTCTCCCCAATGTAGAGGAGACCGCATCGGGAGCAATGGATACAATAAATGATATTAGTGGATGTGCAAGTAAAACTTTGATGGATGTGGAAGGCTCCTTTAGGGCCTTGGATAGAGGTGAGGGAGGAGGTGTGGGCGCAGGTTTTACAGTTCCTGCGGTGGCAGGGGAAAGTGCCAGGATGGGAGGGTGGGTTGTAGGGGGGCGTGGACCTGACCAGGTAGTCACGGAGGGAACGGTCTTTGCGAAAGGCGGAAAGGGGTGGGGAGGGCTGATATCCAATCCCTCTACACCTCCATCCGCCATGAGCAGGGCCTCCAAGCCCTCCGTTTTTTTCTCTCCAGACGTCCCCAACAGTACCCTTCCACTGACACTCTCATTCGTTTGGCCGAACTGGTCCTCATCCTTAACAGTTTCTCCTTTGAATCCTCCCACTTCCTCCAGACCAAAGGGGTAGCCATGGGCACACGTATGGGCCCCAGCTATGCCTGTCTCTTTGTTGGCTACGTAGAGCAGTTGATCTTCCGTAATTACACCGGCACCACTCCCCACCTCTTCCTCCGCTACATTGATGACTGCATTGGCGCCACCTCGTGCTCCCGCGAGGAGGTTGAGCAATTCATCAACTTCACCAACACATTCCACCCTGACCTTAAATTTACCTGGACCATCTCTGACACCTCCCTCCCCTTCCTGGACCTCTTCATTTCTATTAATGACGACCGACTTGACACTGACATTTTTTACAAACCCACCGACTCCCACAGCTACCTGGATTACACCACTTCCCACCCTACCTCTTGCAAAAATGCTATCCCATATTCCCAATTCCTCCACCTCCGCAGTATCTGCTCCCAGGAGGACCAGTTCCACCACAGAACACACCAGATGGCCTCCTTCTTGAGAGACCGCAATTTCCCTTCCCAGGTCATTAAAGATGCCCTCCAACGCATCTCGTCCACATCCCGCACCTCCACCCTCAGACCCCACCCCTCCAACCGTAACAAGGACAGATCGCCCCTGGTGCTCACCTTCCACCCTACCAACCTTCGCATAAACCAAATCATCCACCGACATTTCCGCCACCTCCAAACAGACCCCACCACCAGGGATATATTTCCCTCCCCACCGCCTTTCCACCTTCCGCAAAGACCGTTCCCTCCGTGACTACCTGGTCAAGCCCACGCCCCCCTACAACCCACCCTCCAATCCTGGCACTTACACCTGCCATCACAGGAACTGTAAAACCTGTGCCCACACCTCCTCCCTCACCTCTATCCAAGGCCCTAAAGGAGCCTTCCACATCCATCAAAGTTTCACTTGCACATCCACTAATATCATTTATTGTATCCGTTGCTCCCGATGCGGTCTCCTCTACATTGGGGAGACTGGGCGCCTCCTAGCAGAGTGCTTTAAGGAACATCTCCGGGACACCCGCACCAATCAATCACACCGCCCCGTGGCCCAACATTTCAACTCCCCCTCCCACTCTGCCGAGGACATGGAGGTCCTGGGCCTCCTTCACCGCTGCTCCCTCACCACCAGACACCTGGAGGAAGAACGCCTCATCTTCCTCCTCGGAACACTTCAACCCCAGGGCATCAATGTGGACTTCAACAATTTCCTCATTTCCCCTTCCCCCACCTCACCCTAGTTCCAAACTTCCAGCTCAGCACTGTCCCCATGACTTGTCTGGACTTGTCCTACCTGCCTATCTCCTTTTCCACCTATCCACTCCACCCTCTCCTCCCTGACCTATCACCTTCATCCCCTCCCCCACTCACCCATTGTACTCTATGCTACTTTCTCCCCACCCCCACCGTCCTCTAGCTTATCTCTCCATGCTTCAGGCTCACTGCCTTTATTCCTGATGAAGGGCTTTTGCCCGAAACGTCGATTTTGCTGCTCCTTGGATGCTGCCTGAACTGCTGTGCTCTTCCAGCACCACTAATAGTGATGGGTCAGTCAAACTGATGAAGGGTTAGTTGGACTAGTGAAGGGACACTCGGACTGGTGATGGGTCAGTCAGACTGGTGATGGGTCAGTCAGACTGGTGAACGGTCATTCATGCAGACAAATGGTCAGTCAGACTGATGAACGGAAACTCAGTCTGGTGAAGGGTCAGTCAGACCGATGAAGGGACACTCAGACTGGTGAAGGGATGCTCAGACTGGTGACGGGTCAGTCAGACTGGTAAAGTAACTCTCAGACTGGTGAAGGGTCAGTCAGACCAATGAAGGGATGCTCAGAAAGGTGAAGGTTCAGTCAGATGGTGAAGGGTCAGTTGGACTCGTGAAGGGTCATTCAGACTGATGAAGGGACACTCAGACAGGTGAAGGGTCAGTCAGACTGGTGAAGGGATGCTCAGACTGGTGAAGGGTCAGTCAGACTGGTGAAGGGCCAGTTAAACTGGTGAAGGGTCAGTCAGACTGGTGAAGGGTCAGTCAGACCGGTGAAGGGATGCTCAGCAGGTGAAGGGTCAGTCAGATGGTGAAGGATCAGTTGGACTTGTGATGGGTCATTCAGACTGATGAAGGGACACTCGACTGGTGATGGGTCAAATGGACTGGTGAAGTGTCAGTCAGACTAGTGAAGGGTCAGTCACACTGAGGAGGGGACAGTCGGACTGGTGATGGGTCATTCAGACTGATGAAGGTTCAGTCGGACTAGTGATGCGTCAGTCAGACTGGTGAAGTGTCAGTCAGACTGGTGAAGGGTCAGTCACACTGAGGAGGGGACAGTCGGACTGGTGATGGGTCATTCGGACCTGCTGAAGGATCAGTTAGGCTGATGAAGGGACACTCAGACAGGTGAAGGTTCAGTCAGACTGGTGAAGGGCCAGTTGAACTAGTGAAGGGTCAGTCAGACTGTTGAAGGGTCAGTTGGACACATGAAGGGTCATTCAGACTGACGAAGGGACACTCAGACTGGTGAAGGGTCAGTCAGACTGGTGAAGGGACGCTCAGACAGGTGAAGGGTCAGTCAGATTGGTGAAGGGTCAGTCGGACTGGTGATGGGTCAGTTGGACTAGTGAAGGGACGTTCGGACTGGTGAAGGGTCAGTCAGATTGTGAAGGGACACTTAGACTGGTGAAGGGTCAGTCAGACTGGTGAAGGGATGCTCAGACTGGTGAAGGGTCAGTCAGATTGGTGAAGGGTCAATTGGACTGATAAAGGGTCAATCAGACTGGTGAAGGGACACTCAGTCTGGTGAAGGGTCAGTCAGACTGGTGAAGGGACGCTCAGACTGGTGAATGGTCAGTCAGACCGGTGAAGTAACTCTCAGACTGGTGAAGGGTCAGTCAGACTGGTGAAGGGCCAGTTGAACTGGTGAAGGGTCAGTCAGACTGGTGAAGGGTCAGTCAGACTGGTGAAGGGATGCTCAGACTGGTGAAGGGTCAGTTGGATTCATAAAGGGTCAGTCAGACTTGTGAAGGGACACTCAGACTGGTGAAGGGTCAGTCAGACTGGTGAAGGGCCAGTTGAACTGGTGAAGGGTCAGTCAGACTGGTGAAGGGTCAGTCAGACTGGTGAAGGGATGCTCAGACTGGTGAAGGGTCAGTCAGACTGGTGAAGGGTCAGTTGGATTCATAAAGGGTCAGTCAGACTTGTGAAGGGACACTCAGACTGGTGAAGGGTCAGTCAGAGTGGTGAAGGGACACTCAGACTGGTGAAGGGTCAGTCAGATTGGTGAAGGGTCAGTCAGACTGGTGAAGGGACGCTCAGACTGGTGAAGGGTCAGTCAGACTGACAAGGTTTCCACTGCCTCACTGACAAACTTAGGAATTTTCAAACTTGCCTTGAAGCTTTCAGTTGCCAGAGAAATAAAAGACTGCTTCTTACCTCAGAGTATTGTGAATATTGGAATGTGTGTACGCCAGAGAGCTCTGGATGTTAAATGGTGGAGAATGCTGATGGTAAAGCCAGTCAAACTGGCAAATGGTACACACTAGTCCGACTTGTCTAGTTCAAGTTGGAGATACTGTGCAGCACGCTCACTTCAGGTCTTACTGATATTTTACTGTCTGTATTCCCTCTGGGAATCCTGTTCCTATGAACTTATTTTGGGTTTTTCATTATCTGAATACACTAAACTGGTGGTTAATATGATGATCTCATGGTAGTGATGACTAATCCATTCAATGTTTAATAAATAAATAAAAAATGTTGGAGAAACTCAGCAGGTCTGGCAGCACCTATGGAGAGAGAAACAGAGTTAATGTTTCCAGTCCAGAGTGACTTTTCTTCAGCACTGTCAATATTTCCATCTGCAGGGCACTATTATCACCACAAAGGCTGTTGTATTGTGTGTTACAAACATATAGAGTCATAGAGTCATAAAGATGAACAGCACGAAAACAGACCCTTCAGTCCAACCTGTCCAAGCCGACCAGATATTCCAACCTAATCTAGTCCCACCTGCCAGCACCCGGCCCACATCCCTCTAAATCCTTCCTATTCATATACCCATCCAGATGCCTTTTAAATGTTGCAATGGTACCAGCCTCCACCACTTCCTCTGGCAGTTCATTCCATACACGCACCACCCTCTGGGTGAAAACATTGCCCCTTAGGTCTCTTTTATATCTTTCCCCTTTCACCCTAAACCTATTCCCTCTAGTTCTGGACTCCCTGACCCCAGGGAAAAGACTTTGTCTATTTATCCTATCCATGCCCCTCATAATTTTATAAACCTCTATATGGTCACCTCTCAGTCTCCGACGCTCCAGGGAAAACAGCCCCAGTCTGTTCAGCCTCTCCCTATAGCTCAAATCCTCCAACCCTGGCAACATCCTTGTAAATCTTTACTGAACCCTTTCAAGTTTCACAACATCTTTCCGATAGGAAGGAGACCAGAATTGCACGTAATATTCCAACAGTGGCCTAACCAATGTCCTGTACAGCTGCAACATGACCTCCCAACTCCTGTACTCAATACCCTGACCAATAAAGGAAAGCATACTAAATGCCTTCTTCACTATCCTATCTACCTGCTTTCAAGGACCTATGAACCTGCACTCCAAGGTCTCTTTGTTCAGCAACACTCCCTGGGTCCTTACCATTAAGTGTATAAGTTCTGCTCTGATTTGCTTTCCCAAAATACAGTATCTCGCATTTATCTAAAACTCCATTTGCCACTTCTCAGCCCATTGGCCCATCTGATCAAGATCCTGTTGTAGTCTGAGGTAACCTTCTTCGTTTTCCAATGCACCTCCCATTTTGGTGTCATCTGAAAACTTACTAACTCTACCTCTTATGCTCACATCCAAATCATTTATATAAATTACGAAAAGTAGTGGAGCCAGCACCGATCCTTGTGGCACTCCACTGGTCACAAGCCTCCAGTCTGAAAAACAACCCTCCACCACCACCCTCTGTCTTCTACCTTTGAGCCAGTTCTGTATCCAAATGGCAAGTTCTCCCTGTATTCCACAAGATCTAACCTTGCTAACCAGTTTCCCATGGGGAACCTTGTCGAATGCCTTACTGAAGTCCATATAGATCACATCTACTACTCTGCCCTCATCAATCCTCTTTGTTACTTCTTCAAAAAACTCTATCAAGTTTGTGAGATATGATTTCTCAAGCACAAAGCCATGTTGACTATCCCTAATCAGTCCTTGCCTTTCCAAATATATGTACATCCAGTCCCTCAGGATTCTCTCCAACAACTTGCCCACCATCGATTTCAGGCTCACTGGTCTATAGTTCCCTGGCTTGTCCTTATCGCCCTTCTTAAACAGTGGCACCACGTTAGCCAACCCCCAGTCTTCCGGCACCTCACCTGTGACTATTGATGATACAAATATCTCAGCAAGAGGCCCAGCAATCACTTCTCTAGCTTCCCACAGAGTTCTCGGGTACACCTGATCAGGTCCTGGGGATTTATCCACTTCCATGGTTTTCAAGACTTCTAGCACTTCCTCCTCTGTAATATGGACATTTTTCAAATATCACCATCTATTTCCCTACAGTCTATATCTTCCATGACCTTTTCTACAGTAACCACTGATGCAAAATACTCATTTAATATCGCCCCCATCTTCTGTGTCTCCACACAAAGGCCGCCTTGCTGATCTTTGAGGGGCCCTATTCTCTCCCTAGTCACCCTTTTGTTCTTAATGTATTTGTAAAATCCCTTTCAATTCTCCTTAACGCTATTTGCCAAAGCTATATCATGTCCCCCTCTTAAGTATACCCCTACTTCCTTTATACTCTTACAAGGATTCACTCAATCTATCCTGTCTCTACCTGACATTTGCTTCCTTCTTTTTCTTAACCAAACCCACAATTTCTTTAGTCATCCAGCATTCCCTATACCTACCAGCCTTCCCTTTCACCCTGACAGGAATATACTTTCTCTGGATTCTTGTTATCTCATTTCTGAAGGCTTCCCATTTTCCAGCCGTCCCTTTACCTGCAAACATCTGCCCCAATCAGCTTTCGAAAGTCCTTGCCTAATACCGTCAAAATTGGCCTTTCTCCAATTTAGAACTTCAACTTTTAGCCTGGTCTATCTTTTTTCATCACTACTTTAAAACTCATAGAATTATGGTCACTGGCCCCAAAGTGCTCCCCCACTGACGCCTCAGTCACCTGCCCTGCCTTATTTCCCAAGAGTAGGTCAAGTTTTGCAACTTCGAGGAGAAAGTGAGGACTGCAGATGCTGGAGATCAGAGCTGAAAATGTGTTGCTGGAAAAGTGCAGCAGGTCAGGCAGCATCCAAGGGGCAGGAGAATCGATGTTTCAGGCATATGCCCTTCTTCAGGAATGAACTTCTCTAGTAGTACATCCACATACTGAATCAGAAAATTGTCTTGTACACACTTAACAAATTCCTCTCCATCTAAACTCTTCACACTATGGCAATCCTCGTCTATGTTTGGAAAGTTAAAATCCCCTCCCATAACCACCTTATTATTCTTACAGATAACAGAGATCTCCTTGCCAATTTGTTTCTCAATTTCCCTCTGACTATTAGGGGGTGTAATACAATCCCAATAAGGTGATCATCCCTTTCTTATTTCTCAGTTCCACCCAAATAACTTCCCAGGATGAATTTCTGGGAATATCCTCCCTCAGCACAGCCATAATGCTATCTCTAATCAAAAATGCCACACCCCCTCCTCTCTTGCCTCCCTTTCTATCCTTCCTGTAGCATTTGTATCCTGGAACATTAAGCTGCCAGTCCTGCCCATCCCTGAGCCATGTTTCTGTAATTGCTATGATATCCCAGTCCCATGTTCCTAACCATGCCCTGAATTCATCTGCCTTCCCTGTTGGGCCTCTTGCATTGAAATAAATGCAGTTTAATTTATCAGTCCTACGTTGTTCTCTGCTTTGTCCCTGACTGTTTGACTTGCTCTCTTTCCCAACTGTACCAGTCTCAGATTAATCTCTTTCCTCACTATCTCCCTGGGTACCACCTTCAGCTCCCCCCCCCCCCCCCCAAATAGTTTAAATCCTTCCAAGCAGCTCTAGCAAATCTCCCTGCCAGTATATTAGTCCCCTTCCAATTTAGGTGCAATCCGTCCTTCTTGTAGAGGTCACTTCTACCCCAAAAGAGATTCCAATGATCCAAAAATGTGAATCCTTCTCCCAACCATTCATTCATCAGCTCTATCCTCCTATTCCTGCCCTCACTAGCTTGTAGCACTGGGATTAATCCAGATATTACTACCCATGAGGACCTCCTTTTTAAATTTCTACCTAACTCTCTGTAATCTCCCTTCAGAATCTCAACCTTTTTCCTTCCTATGTCGTTGGTTCCAATGTGGACAATGGCCTCTTGCTGGTCCCTCTCCCCCGTGAGAACATTCTGCACCCTCTATGAGACATCCTTGATCCTGGCACCAGGGAAACAACACACCATCCTGTTATTTCGCTGCTGGCCACAGAAACGTCTGTCTGTACCTTGGACTAGAGAATCCCCTAACACAATTGATCTCTTGGAACCCGACGTACCTCTCATTGCATTAGAGTCAGTCTCGGTACCAGAAACTTGGCTGTTCATGTGACATTCCCCTGAGAATTCTTCACGCCCTATATTTTCCAAAACTGCATATGTGTTTGAAATGGGGATAGCCACAGAAGACTCCTGCACTACTTGCCTACCTCTTCTACATTTCCTGGAGTTGACCCATCTATGTGCCTTGATGGGTGCAGCTTCAACAACACTCAAGAAGCTTGACACCATCCAGGACAAAGCCGTCCACTTGATTGGCACCACATCCACAAGCATCCACTCCCTCTACCATTGATGCTCAGTAGTTGATCCCATTTGCATGACCACACCCCGTAACCCTGCACACTTTTCCTTTGCAAGGCCAACTCCCTTTTGAAATGATGACAGAATTTACAACAGCTGTCATGATGGTCTTTCCCAGTTCATATCAATCCACTGCATCAAATGAGGATTTGCTCCTAGGAGCTGGATCAGAACAGCTCTCCCTCTGCACAAACCCAACAGGATGTACTATGTGAAAGGAGTAGATACTTAATTCAATGTCCATAGGAAATAATATGACTGCTTGGTAGAATGTTATTCTATATTTCCTTTTCTTTTGTGTTACAACCTGGACCAAAGCACCAATGTAATGTTATGATCTGACTAAAGACCAGTTACTTTTATGTGTGAAAAAGACACCTTAGGCATTTAATACGTGAGGTACATGGGTCTTACTAAGAGAATAAAGACACAAGACTCTGTGGGTTTGAATAAACAATAATAACATTTCTTTCACAAAGTTTGAACATACAATCATTAATACAACTTGTTACTAACACTCCCTGCACCCCCCCCCCCCCAAATACTGTACTGCACTCAAAACAAAACTTTTCATTGTACCTAGGTACATGTGTAAAATAATAAATCAAATCAAGTTCAGTCAAATCAAATTGCATGTGAGAAAGGAGGGTGATTGATTGTGATCAGACAGCTCACAGTGCACATCAATTAGAAAAGGCAATAGAGACAGATCCCACACAGTTCCCCAGCAACTTCCCTAGATGTTAATACACACAGCTGGAAGGGGAACATGGGTGTGGGGTCCAGACAGTTCAATCCTTTTTGACTAGAAACCGTGACCTCAATACTGTTTTATTCACCTCCTGGTCCACTTTACTCTTGGGTGTGGCTTATCATCATCAGAATAATTGACGGTGAGAAAACCAAACACTCAGCACCCTATTCTTACCAAAGAGGCTGCCTCTATAACTGACCACCTCTATGAAGAGAAGTCTTATTGGGAGCAGGAAGCTGCCATAATAAATGCCACTATGCAGTATGGCTAACACACACAGGACTCAGTCAGTGGATAAAGGATTTTAATATGAATCGTCTATGAGTGAGAGCTTATGCTCGAAACGTTGACTTTCCTGCCCCTCAGATGTTGCCTGACTGGCTGTGCTTTTCCAGCATCACACTCTTCGATTCTGATCTCCAACATCTGCAGTCCTCACTTTCTCCCACCAATTGTACATTGGTCATACACCTGAGGGGAATCTGTACAGAGACTACATTGAGATACAATTGCCCACGACCTTTGACTGGGACAATACGTTTGTTCAATATACCATTTTAGTTGCATATCACTGTAATCTTTTGCTATAAATTCTGTGTCTCATGATCCCGTTCCACAGCTACCTGATGAAGGAGCAGTGCTCTAAAAGTTAGTGCTTCCAAATAAAACGGTTGGATTATTAGCTGGTGTTGTGTGATGTTTAACTTACTCCACACATGAACCACTCTCTGTGTAAAAATACTTGCCCCTGATGTCCTTTCTCCATTCACCTTAAAGATATGCCCCAGTCTTGAAATCTCCTATCCGAGGGAAGACACACACACACACACACCCAGACACACTCAAACACATACACACCCAGACTCACACACACACACCCAAACACATTCACACCCAGACTCATACACACCCAGACACAAACACACATGCAGACACACACACACAGACATATACACACACACACACCCAGACATATACACACACATCCAGACATACACACACACAGACACACACAGACAGACACACACACACAGATCCACACACATGCAGACACACACATACCCAGACACACACGCAGACACACACATACCCAGACATATACACACACACACCCAGACATATACACACACACACACACACATCCAGACATACACACACACAGACACACGCGGACACATTCAAACACACATGCAGACACACACACACACATCCAGACATACACACACAGATCCACACACATGCAGACACACACATACCCAGACACACACATACCCAGACACACACACACACACAGACACACACATACCCAGACACACACACACATAGACACACACCCAGACACACACATACCCAGATACACACACACATGCAGACACACTCACATCCAGACACACACACACACACCCAGACACACAGACAGACACACACCCCTCATGATTTTATAAATCTCTAGTGCAAAAGGTCCCAGCCTATCGAGCCCCTCCTTATAACTCAATGACTCTGTCTTCATGACTGTATAAACATTAACTGTTGAGGAATAAAAGTTTTGGGAGAGATGTTAACAAAGGTAATGGTCCTGAAAGAGTTAATTTTGAGGTTTAAATCTTTTCACCCAATATGATACAGTCACTGGATGTAGAAACAGCTCGTCATACACAGCATCCCAATGGAGATGCTCACGTGACATATCCGGGCCCCTGATGCTTGTAATTCTGCCTCACTAGTTTCTGTTAATTGTCCCATATTCGTATCAAAGTGCAGCCAGAAAGGACAGGTCCATGTCCCACTGTCCTGGAACTGGGTTTTAACATCTCTGATCTGAAAATGTGTTGCTGGAAAAGCGCAGCAGGTCAGGCAGCATCCAAGGAACAGGAGAATCAACGTTTCGGGCATCAGCCCTTCTTCAGGAATTATTAACATCCTATTAACATCTCTGAACTATAAAGAGGACTGGCATCAGCAAAGTACCCCAACCAGAGGCTGGGTAATCACAGATCAATGCAAAACAGACTGTTTATAACCTCGATGTGAAAAATGAGCTGCTTACCACATTATCACTAACAGCAACTATTTCCACTACCATAACAATAACACACCCTCCCACGACTGTGCTGCTGCTGTTGCTGAAACTCTCACCTGTGCTGTTTGTGTCTAAATTCCTAATTTTGTCCTAAATTCCTCTCGTCTCGATACCCTCTGCAAACGAGATTATCAGTTGCCCAGGTCTGAAATCCCTTTAATCCCACTTCACTTGTAGCCCTGCACTCACTATTCTACACTGGCTCAGTTTTACAACTCTCCTCCTTGTGTTCACACCTCACTATTTTAGTCTGTCATGTCCTTTAGCCTTGTAAAGCCCCACAGTATCCTGCCGATTGGGAGCACCTCTGCTTTAAACTGCTCCACCATGGGAAGCCACAGCTTCAACTTTCCAACGCTCCAAGCTCCGGAATTCCCTGACTGAGGATCCCTTCCCTCATCGCCTCCCTTCCAACAGCTCCTTTAAGTCAACAATCTCTTTGACCAAACTTGTGACCGTCTGTCCCAATATAGCCTGCTGTGGCTCAGTGCCATGTTTGGTTTCAGAATGTGGCTGCAAAACGCCTTGGGGCATTTGGACACTATCTCAATACAAACTGTTGTTGTTTATGTTAGGGGAGGGTGGGAAGCCTGCGTTAACACATTACCCATCAAGAGGTGCAAAAAAAACCAGGCTTGATGCACAACAGCGAGGGGGAGACGGTACCACACATACACACCCAGACACACACGCACACACACCCAGACACACACAGACAGACACACTCAGACACACACACACCCAGACACACACGCACACACACCCAGACACACACGCACACACACCCAGACACACACAGACAGACACACTCAGACACACACACACCCAGACACACACAGACACACACACACCCAGGCACACACAGACACACACACACACACACCCAGACACACACACACACACACACACACACCCAGACACAAACAGACAGACACACTCAGACACACATAGACACATACACACCCAGACACACTCAGACACACACACACCCAGGCACACACACACATACACACCCAGACACACTCAGACACACACACACATACACACCCAGACACACTCAGACACAGACACACCCAGACACACTCAGACACAGACACACCCAGACACACACACACACCCAGACACACACAGACACACTCAGACACACACAGACACATACACACCCAGACACACACACAGACACACTCAGACACATACACACCCAGACACACACACACAGACACACTCAGATACATACACACCTAGACACTTACACACCCAGACACACACACACAGACACACTCAGACACATAAACACCCAGACTCATACACACCCAGACACACACACACGGACACACTCAGACACTTACTCACACACACACCCAGACACATACACAACCAGACACATACACACCCAGACACACACGCAGACTCATACACACCCAGACACATACACACACCCAGACACATACACACCCAGACACACACGCACCCAGACACACACATACACATCAAGACACACACACACCCAGACACATACACACCCAGACACGCACATACACATCGAGGCACATACACCCAGACACACACACATACACACCCAGATACATACACAAGCAGACTCATACACACCCAGACACATACACACCCATCCACATTCACTCCCGGACACATACATACCCAAACACATACACACACCCAGACCCACACATACCCAGACACATACACACCCGACACACGCATACACACCCAGATATATACATACCCAGACACATACACACTCAGACACAAACACACCCAGACTCTCACACACCCAGACACACACACACCCAGACACAAACACACCCAGACTCTCACACACCCAGACACATACACACCCAGACTCACACAAACACCCAGACACATACACACCCAGAGACACATACATACACCCAGACACACACAACCAGACACACACTCACTCAGACACATACACACAGATACACACACACACACACACACCCAGACACACACAGGGACACAATCCCAAGACACACACCCAGACACACACACACACAACCAGACACACACACACACACCCAGACTCATACACACACCCAGACACATACACACCCATACGCATTCACACCCAGACTCATACACACCCAGACACATACACACTCAGAGACACACACCCAGGCCCACACACACACACCCACTCTTGCACACCCAGAGACACACACATACACTCAGACACATAGGCACCCACACACAGACACACACACACGCCCAGTCACATACACACCCAGACTCATACACACCCAGACTCATACACACCCACACATTCAGACACATACACACCCACACACATACACACCCAGACTCACACACACACCCAGACACATACACCCAGACACATACACATCCAGACACACACACCCAGACGCACACACACATCTAGACACATACATACATCCAGACTGACACACACCCAGAAACACACACACACACCCAGACACATACACACCCAGACACACACACACCCAGACACATACACACCCAGACACACACACCCTGACATACACACACACCCAGACACACATACACCCAGACACACATACCCAGACGCACACACCCCCCTCGACACATACATACATCCAGACTGACACACACCCAGACACATACACATCCAGACACGTACATACACACCCAGACACACAGGCAGACACACATGCGCAGACACACACACATACACACCAACAGACACACACCCAGACACACATACACACCCAGACACGTATACACACACACACCCAGACGCACGCACCCCCAGACACATACACACCCACACACACACACCCCCGACACACACACCCAGACATACACACACACTCGACACACACAGGGACACACACTCCCCCAGACACACACAGGGATACACACACACACATATCCAGACACACAGACACACACACACACAACCTGACACACATGCAGCCAGACACACACACACCCAGACACATACGGACCCCCAAACACACACATACACCCAGGCATACACACACACATCCAGACACACACAGAGGGACACACACACACCCAGACACATACACACCCAGACACACACCGACACACAAACACACAACCAGACACATACACACCCAGTCACACACCCACACACCCAGACACACAGAGGGACACACACACATACCCAGACACACACATCCTCATACACACACACACCCAGACACACACATACACACCCAGACACACACACACATTCAGACAGACACACACTCAGACAGACAACGAACACATCCAGACACACACACCTCCAGACACACATACACCCAGACACACATACACTTCCAGACACACACCGAGTCACACACACCCAGACACCCACATCCAGACACTCCCCACACACCCAGACACACACATACATACCCAGACACACAAACACACATTCAGACACACACACTCATACAGACACGCACACATCCTGACACACACCTCCAAACACACATTCACCCAGACACACATACAGCCACACACTTCCAGATACACACACACCGAGACACACACACCCAGACAGACACCCACATCCAGACACTCCCCACACACCCAGACACACACACCCCCACACACAGCCACCCTGCACACTAAGCTCAGTCAATGATTATAACATTTAGTATAGGAATAAATTATTGCAGATGCTGGAATCTGAACTGAAAACAACAAATGCTGAGATCACAGCAGGTCAGGCAGCAGCCATGGAGAGAGACCAAGTTAACACTTTGAGTCCAGGTGACTCTTGAACATCATGCTCAGTGTGTAAGACTACCACATGGCCCAGAGCTTCAATCTCCACAGTGCACTGCCATGTGGTACTTTCAAAGTGAATAGCTCCACCATGTGGCCACACTGAGAGCTGACAAAGCTCTGGTCTGGAACAGAAACTTTGCACCAGTCATGTTTCTTCTTTTTCCGCTGATGACAGTGATCTCAGATTAATCGCTGTCAAAGGGAATGAGCTGGTACTAACTAACAGCAGCTGTTGCCAGAAACAAGAGTAGAGGCAGATTAAATAAACATTGGAGCTATTGCAGGAACCGGTGGAACAGGTTATCGGTGTTAATGCACCTTAGCTCACTCCAGCCATTGTATGACAAGAACCCCCAGATACCTTTACAGAGGCAGGTTAGACATTCAACAAAGATCTGGGGCAAAGGTGCTCTTGGTATAAAGCAAAAATGAAGGCTTCCATTTATGTAGCACCTTTCACAACCTCAGGACATCTCTCGACACTGTAGGATATGGGAGCCATGACAGTCAGTTCCAACAGCAGTAATGACGAGGGAATCTGTATTTACTGCTGTGGCCAAGACACAAGCACAAACCCTGCCCCCCCCCCCCCCCCCCGCCCCGATCCTCTCTGAATATTGGCATTGGGGTATTGATGCCCCATGGGAGGATTCTCAGTTTAAGGTCCAGACTGAACCAGACACTGGCACCCACCCCCCGATAGTGCAGCACACCCTCAGCACTGCACTCGATTTTCTACACACCTCTGTCAGGGATACAGGCAAGACTGCCACAATGCCCAATCCATAGACTCCTCTCCGGTGGCTCCCAAACCTTGGAGGGTGCTTAGAGTCATAGAGATGTACAGCACGGAAACAGACCCTTCGGTCCAACCTGTCCATGCTGACCAGATATCCCAACGCAAACTAGTCCCACCTGCCAGCACCTGGCCCATATCCCTCCAAACCCTTCCTATTCATGTACCCATCCAAATGCCTCTTCAATGATGCAATTGTACCAGTCTCCACCACTTCCTCTGGCAGCTCATTCCATACACGTACCACCCTCTGCATGAAAAGGTTTCCCCTTAGGTCCCTTTTATATCTTTCCCCTCTCACCCTAAACCTATGCCCTCTGGTTCTATACTCCCCCACCCCAGGGAAAAGACTGTGTCTATTTATCCATACCCCTCATAATTTTGTATACCTCTATAAGGTCACCCCTCAGCCTCCGATGCTCCAGGGACAACAGCCCCAGCCCGTTCAGCCTCTTTTCTGAGCCCCTTCAAGTTTCGCAACATCTTTCCGATAGGAAGGAGACCAGAATTGCACGCAATATTCCAACAGTGGCCTAACCAATGTCCTGTACAGCCACAACATGACCTCCCAATTCCTGTACTCAATACTCTGGCCAATAAAGGAAAGCATACCAAACACCTTCTTCACTATCCTATCTACCTGCGACTCCACTTTCAAGGAGCTATGAACCTGCACTCCAAGGTCTCTTTGTTCAGCAACACTCCCTAGGATCTTACTATTAAGTGAATAAGTCCTGCTAAGATTTGCTTTCCCAAATTGCAGCACCTCACATTTATCTGAATTAAACTCCATCTGCCACTTCTCAGCCCATTCGCCCATCTGATCCAGATCCTGTTGTAATCTGAGGTAATCCTTTTCACTGTCCACTACACCTCCAATTTTGGTATCATCTGCAAACTTGCTAACTGTACCTCTTATAATGTCATCCAAATTATTTATGTAAATGACAAAAAGTAGAGGACCCAGCACTGATCCTTGTGGTACTCCACTGGTCACAGGCCTCCAGTCTGAAAAACAACCCTCCACCACCATCCTCTGTCTTCTACCTTTGAGCCAGTTCTGTATTCAAATGGCTAGTTCTCCCTGTATTCCATGAGATCTAATCTTGCTCCCATGGGGTAACTTGTCGAACAACTTACTGAAGCCCATATAGATCACATCTACTACTCTGCCCTCATCAATCCTCTTTGTTACTTCTTCAAAAGTTCAATCAAGTTTGTGAGACATGATTTCCCACGCACAAAGCCATGTTGACTATCCCTAATCAGTGCTTGTCTTTCCAAATGTCTCTCAGGATTCCCTCCAACAACTTGCCCACCACCGATGTCAGACTCACTGGCCTATAGTTCCCTGGCTTGTCCTTACCACCCTTCTTAAACAGTGGCACCACGTTAGCCAACCTCCAGCTGTGACTATCAATGATACAAATATCTCAGCAAGAGGCCCAGCAATCACTTCTCTAGCTTCCCACAGAGTTCTCGGGTACACCTGATCAGGTCCTGGGGATTTATCCATCTTTATGCGTTTCAAGACATCCAGCACTTCCGCTTCTGTAATATGGATATTTTGCAAGGTGTCACCATCTATTTCGCTCCTTTCTATATCTTCCATGTCCTTTTCCACAGTAAATACTGATGCAAAATACTTGTTTAGTATCTCCCCCAGTTTCTGCGGCTCCACACAAAGGCTGCCTTGCTGCTCTTTGAGGGGCCCTATTATCTTGCCTAAGCTTTTGCCTAATACCATCAAAATTGGCCTTTCTCCAATTTAGAACTTCAACTTTTAGATCCAGTCTATCCTTTTTCATCACTATTTTAAATCTAATAGAATTATGGTCACTGGCCCCAAAGTGCTCCCCCACTGACACCTCAGTCACCTGTCCTGTCTTATGTCCCAAGAGTAGGTCACGTTTTGCACCTTCTCTAGTAGGTACATCCACATACTGAATCAGAAAGTTTTCTCATACTTAACAAATTCCTCTCTATCTAAACCCTTAACACTATGGCAGTCCCAGTCTATGTTTGGAAAGTTAAAATCCCCTACCATAACCACCCTATTATTCTTATAGATAGCTGAGATCTCCTTACAAGTTTGTTTCTCAATTTCTCTCTGACTATTAGGGGTCTATAATACAATCCCAATAAGGTGCTCATCCCTTTCTTATTTCTCAGTTCCACCCAAATATCTTCCCAGGATGAATTTCTGGGAATATCCTACCTCAGCACATCTGTAATGCTATCCCTTATCAAAAATGCCACTCCCCCTCCTCTCTTGCCTCCCTTTCTATCCTTCCTGTAGCATTTGTATCCTGGAACATTAAGCTGCCAGTCCTGCGGTTCTTGCTATATCCCTGTGCTGAATCCAATAAAAACCATTCCTGTTTGAGACCATGAGATTTTGGGACAGTGCAGGCCAGTTCTAACTCAGGGTCTGTACCAACGAGGTCCTGCTCACTCTGAGAGAATCATAGAATCCCTCTAGAGTGGAAGCAGGCCCTCCAAAGAACAACCCAGCCAGACACACCCCATGCCTGTAACCCTGCATTTCCTGATGAATAGCTTCTGCTCAAAACATTGACCCTCCTGCTCCTTGGATGCTGCCTGACTGGCTGTGCTTTTCTAGCACCACACGTTTTGACTCTGCCTTTTCGTGGCCAATCTACCCAGACTGTACATCTTTGGACAATGGGAGGAAACCAGAGCACCAGGGGGAAACCCATGCAGACATGGGGAGAATGTGCAAACTCTACATAGAAAACCACCTGAGGGTGAATCAAACCTGGGACTCTGGTGCTATGAGGCAGCAATGCTGACCACTGAGCCACTGTGCCACCCCAAGGAGAAGGGAAAGTGTGGTTTGATAAACCCCAGTTGTAAATGTCTTGGTCAGATTCCACTTGGAATATTGGGTTGAGTTCTGGACACCACCCTGATTGGAAGAGGTGAGGGGAGAGGGTGTACAGATGCGGAATGATGCCAGGGAGAAATTGGTAGATCATGAGTTCCTGTGGGAGGCAGTGTATATTGGTAATGTCACAGGACAAGTTTTCCAAGGCAAACAATCCAGCAATGTGACGTAAGGGCTTTTAAAGGGTAAACCACATTCCACGCAGACACATGTACTGTACAGCCACCCTCTATGTGGTACTATACAGAATCTTGGTCAACTCATTGACAATGCCTGGACACAGTTGCTGTAAAACAATCGGTTTGTTGTACAAGGAAGGACAATGGTGTATTAGCATGACCCAGTTCCATGGCTGTAGACTCTCAACACTGACTTCCATCCATGGAGCTTCACCTGTGTCCAGGAAGTGCTGCTGGATGGTGTGACAATGCCACTCAGAGAGACTCCAACTAGATTCACAGTTAAAGCACCTGAAGTTGTTACACAAATTCAGAATCATTTAAAATCCAGAGTTATCCCTGCTACCAAAGTAGCCCCCAGTAAATGCTCCTCCCCTCCCTCCTTCTACATCTCAGACGGTGTAGAGGGAGCCTGCTCACCTCTGGACTCCATTGGCCCTGGAGGTTTAATTGGGCAGACGCTAGTGTCTGGATGGGCCAGACAGAGGCAAATGGACCCTCCTCAGCCTGAACTCCAAGGGACTGGCGGTGTGTGGGGATTGGGGTGGAGGGTGGGTGGTGGTGGTGCCAGGGAGGAAATGGCCCAAGTGGAGAATCAGACTTGGTTTGGGTGGGGGGGGGAGCTGTGTGTGGCTCCCCCCTCTGGCTAGATCATGTATCCTCTGAGGTCTTGATATTTTCACTGTCAGAAGTCGAGGAGGTGCCTTAGAAACATAGAGGATAGGAAGAGGAGTAGGTTATTTGGCCTCTTGAGCCTCCTCTGCCATTCAATATGATCATGGCTGATCTTCAAACTCCTGCCCTAATCCCACTCTCCCTCCCACACCATGTCCTTTCATCCCTATAGCCACAAGTTATATCATCACCCTTCTTAAAACATAATGTTTTGGCCTCCACTACTTTCTCTAGTAATACATGAAAAAGGCTCACCACTCTCTGAGTGAAGAAATTTAGAACATAGAACATTACAGTGCAGTACAGGCCCTTCGGCCCTCAATGTTGCGCCAACTTGTGAAACCAATCTGAAGCCTATCTAACCTACATTTTTCATCCATAATATTTATCCAAGACCATTTAAATGCTCTTCAAGTTGGTGAGTCTACTACTGTTGCAGGCAGTGCGTTCGATGCCCCTACTACTCTCTGAGTAAAGAAACTACCTCTGACATCTGTCCTCTATCTATCATCTCGCAATTTAAGTTATGTCCCCTCATGCTAGACATCACCATCCGAGGAAAAAGGCTCTCACTGTCCACCCTATCTAACCCTCTGATTATCTTATATGTCTCAATTAAGTCACCTCTCAACCTTCTCTCTAAGGAAAACAGCCTCAAGTCCCTCAGCCTTTCCTTATAAGACCTTCCCTCCATACCAGGCAGTATCCTAGTAAATCTCCTCTGCACCCTTTCCAAAGCTCCCACATTTTTCCTACAATGCGGTGACCAGAACTGTACACAATACTCCAAGTGTGGCCGCACCAGAGTTTTGTACAGCTGCAGCATGTGGCTCCGAAACTCAATCCCTCTACTAATAAAAGCCAACACACCATATGCCTTCTTAACAACCCTATCAACCTGGGTGGCAACTTTCAGGGATCTCTGTACATTGACACTAAAATCTCTCTGCTCATCTACACTACTAAGAATCTTACCAAGTTAAAAATCACACAACACCAGGTTATAGTCCAACAGGTTTAATTGGAAGCACATTAGCTTTCCGAGCGACGCTCCTTCATCAAGAATCTTACCATTAGCCCAGTTCTCTTTATTCTTGTTGCACCTTCCAAAGTGAATCACCTCACACTTTTCCATATTAAACTCCATTTGCCACCTCTCATCCCAGCTCTCCATGTCCCTCTGTACCCTGCAACATCTTTCAGCACGACCCACAACTCCACCGACATTAGTGTCATCCGCAAATTTACCAACCCATCTTTCTACGCCCTCATCTAGGCCATTTACAAAAATGACGAACAGCAGTAGCCCCAAAACAGATCCTTACAGTGCACCGCTAGTGACTGAGCTCGAGGATAAACATTTCCCATCAACCACCAACCTCTGTCTTAATCTTTCAGCTAGCCAATTTTTGATCCAAACTGCTAATTCACTCTCAAAACCATGCCTCTGCATTTTCTACAATAGCCTACCATGAGGAACCTTATTAAACACCTTACAGAAATCCATATACACCATATCAACTGTTTTACCCTTATCCACCTGTTTGGTCACCTTCTCAAAGAACTCAATAAGGTTTGTGAGGCACGACCTACTCTTCACAAAACCATGTTGATTATACTTATTTCTCTCTAGATGATTATAAATCCTATTTCTTATAATCTTTTCCTACACCTTACCCACAACCGAAGTAACGCTCACTGGTCTATAATTACCAGGGTTGTCTTGACTCGCCGTCTTGAACAAGGGGACAATATTTACTACCCTCCAGCCTTCTGGCACTATTCCTTTAGACAATGATGACATAAAGATCAAAGCCAAAGGTTCTACAATCTCCACTCCGGCTGCCCAGAGAATCCAAGAATAAATCTCATCTGGCGCAGGGACTTATCTATTTTCACACTTTCCTGAATCGCTAACACCTCCTCCTTGCGAACCTCAATCCCATCTAGTCTAGTAGCCTGTATCTCAGTATTCTCCTCAACAACATTGTCTTTTTCCAGTGTAAATACTGACTAAAAATATTCATTTAGTGCTTCCCCTATCTCCTCTGACTCCCATGCACAACTGCCCACTACTATCCTTGATTGGCCTTAACCTTTCTCTCATCATTCTTTTATTCCTGATATACCTATGGAACGCTTTAGGGTTTTCTTTGATCCTATCCACCAATGACTTCTCATGTTCGTCTCCTGGCTCTTCTTAGCTCTCTCTTTAGGTCTTTCCTGGCTAACTTTTAACTCTCAAGTGCCCTAACTGAGCCACCACAGCTCATCCTAACAAAGACCTTCTTCTTCCTCTTGACAAGAGATTCAACTTCTTTAGTAAATCATATTTCTCCTCATCCTAAAAGGTTTACCCTTTATCCTTAATCTCTGAACCCGGTTCTGAACTCCTCTACATTCAGGAACGTCCTCCGTGTATCTAACTGATCAAATCCTGTTTGAATTTTATAGGTGTCGATGAGATCCCCTTTACTTCCAGAATAAGATCAAATGATAAAGTTTCAGAATTAGGCCTTGCAGTCTATTGGGTCAGCTCTGTCATTCGATCATGGCTGATGTGTTTCTCAATCCTATTCTCCTGCCTTTTCCCCATGACCCTTGATTCCCCTGACCAATTAAGAGCCTGTCTATCTCTGTCTTAAATACACTCAATGACTTGGTCTCCACATCTCTCTGCAGCGATGAGTTCGATAGATTCACCACCCTCTGGCTGAAAATATCCCTCCTCATCTCAGTTGTAAAGAGTCATCCCTTCACTCTGAGGCTGTGCCCTTGGGCCTGAGTCATTCCTACTAGGGAAGCAGCTTCTCCATGTCTACTCTATCCAGGCCCACTCAGTATTCTGTATTCAGATTCCCCCTCATCCTTCTAAGCTGCAGTGAGTGCAAATCCAGAGTCCTCAACCGCCCCCCAAATGACAAACCCATCATCCCCAGGATCATTTTTGTAAATCTCTTCTGGACCCCCTCCAATACCAGCACATCCTTCCTTAGATATGGTGCCCAGAATTGCTCACAATATTCCAACTGCGGTCTGACCAGAGTCTTATAAACCTCAGCAGTACATCTCTGCTCTTGTATTATAGCCCTCTTGAAATGAATGCTAACATTACACTTGCCTTCCTAACTGCCAATTGAATCTGCATGATAACTTACAGACAATTCTGAACTAGGATTCCCAAATCCCTTTGCGCTTCACATTGCCAAAGCCTTTCCTTACTTAGAAAATAGTCTACAGCTCCATTCTTTCTAGCTAAGTACCTAACCTCACACTTTCCCACGTTGTATTCCATGTGTTCCTTCTTTGCCAACATTCCCACTCTGTCCAAATCCTACTACAGCCTCTCTGGCTCCTCAAAACTACCTGTCCCTCCACCTATCTTTGTGTCATCTGCAAACTAAGCCACAATGCCCTCAGATCCTTCTTCCAGATTGTTAATGGATAGTGTGAATAGTTGTGGTCCCAATACAGTCCCCCACAGAACTCTACTCGTCACTAGCTGTCATCCGGAAACCCCCCCCCTTTACCCCTACTCTCTGCCTTCTGCCAGTCAGCCAATCCCCTATCCATGCCAGTACCTTGCCCCTTACACCATGGGCTCTTTTCTTATTCTGCAGCCTCCTGTGCAGCATCTGGTCAAGGGCCTTCTGGAAATCCACATTCACTGGCCCTCCTTTACCTAACTTACTCATTACCTCCTCAAAGAATTCTAACAGGTTTGTCAGGCATGACCTCTCCTGGATGAAGCTGTCTTGACTCAGACCCATTTTACCGTGCACTTCCAAGTACTTCACAACCTCATCCTGAATAATAGACTGTAAAATCTTACTAATGATTGATGTCAGGCTAACCAGCCTGAAGTTTCCTGTCTTAAACAGGCTGTTATACTAGCAATTTTTCAGACCTCTAGGACCCTCCCTGACTCCCATGATTTCTGAAATATCACTATCAATGCCTTTACAATCTCCTCAGCTTCAGAACTCTCGGGTGTAGTCCATCTGATCCGGGTGATAGATCCACTTTCAGACCTCTCAGCTTCCCCAGCACCTTCTCCTTAGCGATGGCCATTACACTCCCCTCTGACCTCTGACTCTCTTGAAGTTCTGGTATGCTTCTGGTGCCTTCCACTGAAAACTGATGCAAAGTACCTACTCAGTTCCTCCGCCACGTCTTTGTTCCCCATCACTACTTCTCCAACCTCATTTTCCAAAGGGCCAATGCCTACTTTTGCCTCTCTCTCTTACCTTTCATTTATCAAAAACAAACCTTGTTGTATTCTTTTATATTACAAGCTAGCTAACCCTCAGGCTTCATCTTCTCCCCCCATATTGCTTTTTTACTTGTCCTCTGATGGTTTTTAAACAATTCCCAATCCTCTAGCTTCCCACTAATCTTCGCCACATTGTACGCTTTCTCTTTTGTATTTATACTGCCCTGACTTGCCTTGTCAGCCATGGTTGCCTCATCCTCTCCTTACTACGTTTCTCCTTCCTTTGGGTGTAATCTCTGCTGTGCCTCCTGAATTACCCCTAGAAACTCCTGGTATTGCTGCTCCACCACCTTCCCTGCTCGGCCCTCGATCCGATCAACCCTGACCAGCTCCTCCCTCATGTCTTTGTAGTTCCCTTTACTTAATTGCAATGCCATTACATCTGATTCCAGCTTCTCCCTCTCAAACTGTAGGGTGAATCCAATCATACTATGGTCATTGCAACCTAGGACTACCTCCCGAATCAAGTCTGCCTCATTGCACAACACCAAATCCACAATGGCCTGTTCCCTCGTGGGCTCTACCACAAGCTGCTCCCAAAAAAAATCCATCTTGTAGATATTCCGCAAATTCCTTTTCTTGCAATCCGCTACCAACCTGATTTTCCCGGCCTACCTGCATATTGAAGTCCCCATGATTATTGTAATAGTATGTATCTTACATACCTTTTCTATCTCTTGATTTATTTTCTTCCCCACACCCTGATACTGCCAGGAAGCCTATACACAACTGCCATCAGGATTGTTTTTCCTTTGTGGTTTCTCAATGCTACTCAAACAGACCTTCTGACTCTATATCACTTCTTGTTGGGGTCCTTGTACCAATCCCTGTACCAATCCTTGTACCAATACCCCATTATACTCACTGCCTGCCATTTACTCCTACTCTTCATTTCCTGTCTGCCAAGCAATTTTCTGTGTTTCTCAATACCTTATACCCAATCCCATGGGATTTAATTTTAGATATTAATCTCTTATGTGGGACTTTGTCAAAAACCTTCTGCAAGTCCAAATAAATCAATCCAATGCTTCCCCTGAACAACTCTATTTGTTACAGAATTCTAACAGATTTGCCAAGCATGATTTCCCCTTTGTAAATCCATGTTGACTGTATCTGATTCCACCACTGTTTTCTAAGTGCTCTGCCATAAAATCTTTGATAATGGACTCTTACCCACTGCTGACATCAGACTCACTGGTCTGTAATTCCCTGTTTTCTCTCCACCTCCCATTTTAAATACTGAGGTTAGCTACCCTCCAATCTGTAGGAACTATTCCAGAGCCTGAAGAGCCTTGGAAGATGACCACCAACACACCCACGATTTCTAGGGCCACAGGTCGTTCTGTTATAACATGCATTTCATTCATGCAAATTCGCTGTAACACAATTGACAAATTGGGGACACTGTTTCTAAAGGACAAACTATTAAAACGTGTGCTGGCTGTAACATGATTACATCAGCAACACTTTAAGTGCTGTTTTTAGAGTGAGATTTTTCTATAACACAAGTAACTTCCTTAAGTATTCTGCATTGTAAATGATCAGACCCTAGGGCCTTTAATCAGCCTTTAATCCTATCAATTTCTCCATCACCATTTCCCTACTAATACAAATTTGTTTCAGTTCCTCCCTCTCATTAAACCCTGTGTTCCTCGTACTATCTGGTACGTTATCTGGTAATATCTGGTATGTTATCCATTCATGAAGACAGAAGCAAAGTATGAATTTAATTAATCAGCCACTTCTTCGTTCCGCAATTATAAAGTCCCCCATTTCTGACTGTTAGAAACCTACATTCATTTTCACCAATCTTTTTTGTGTTTACACACCTATGGAGACTTTAACAGCAGTTCTTACGTTCCTTACAAACTTACTCTCACACTCTATTTTCTTCTTTTTAGTAAATCCATTGGTCCTCCATTGCTGAGTTCTAAACTGTTCCCAATCCTCACATCTATTCCATCTTCCTGCCCCTTTTCTGGCATCTAATACCATCCCGAACTTCCCCGACAGGCCATGGTTTGGTCACTGTTCTCTTTACATTCTTACACCAGACAGGAATAAACCATTTTTGTAGTTCACCAACTCCCTCTTTGAATGTTTGCCATTGCCTATCGACTGTCATTGCTTTCAGTGACACTTCCCAAACCATCACAGCCAACTCCCACCTTGTACCATCATGGTTTCTCTTATAAAGATTCGGAACCCTGGTGTCAGAATCAACTACCTCGCTGTCCATCTTGATAAAGAATTCTATCATATTGTGATCACTCATCCCCAAGGGGTCTCTCACAATTACATGAGCAATTATTCCTTTCTCATTGCGTAGTACCCACTCTAAGATGGCCGGTTCTCCAGTGGGTTCCACAAAGTATTCGTCTAGAAACGTTCCCGTATATGCTCCTCCTCTACCGTACTGTGACTAATTTGGTTCACCCAATCTATTTGCAGATTTAAGTCACCCATAATTACAGGTATTCCTTCACCACTTCATCCCTGATTTCCCATTTAATGTCATTCCCAACGTCACCAGTACACTTTGGTTGTCTATATACCACTCCCCCACAATGTTTTTTTGCCTGCTGATATTTCTCAATTCTACATTGTCTTTCCTCAATATTATGTTTATATCTTCTTTAACCAGTACTGCAACTCCACCACCTTTTCCTTTGAGTCTGCCCCTTGTAAGTACTGAATACCCCTGGCTGTTCAGTTCCCATCCTCGGTCACCATGCAGCCAGGTCTCCGCGATCCCATTCATACCCATCCCCTTCAGGGGGATTTGGGTGTTTCACTGCAAAAGTGGTGGCTAGGGCTGTCTTCAACTGGAATGACAGAAGGGGAGGGACTAAGCGAGGTGAAAGTGGGTGGCATGGCGGTACCTGGTGCTGGTGCAGGTGGGTGAGAGGTGGGGAGATATTTTGAGAGAGTGAGGAAGTGGTAAGGAGGGCACGTGGGATTGGTGGGTGCGGATGGTTGTGGGAGGTGAGAGCAAGTGAGGAAAGATGTTTTAGCCAATAGTGACAGTAAAAAACCATGAGGCTTAGACCTTAAGACACAGGAGCAGAAATTAGGCCATTGAGTCTTTAAGGTCACCCCTCAGCCTCCAACGCTCCAGGGAAAACAGCCCCAGCCTGTTCAGCCTCTCCCTGTAGCTCAAATCCTCCAACCCTGGCAACATCCTTGTAAATCTTTTCTGAATCCTTTCAAGTTTCACAACATCTTTCCGATAGAAAGGAGACCAGAATTGCACGCAATATTCCAACAGTGGCCTAACCAATGTCCTGTACAGCTGCAACATGACCTCCCAACCCCTGTGCTCAATACTCTGACCAATAAAGGAAAGCATACAAAATGCCTTCTTCACTATCCTATCTATCTTTCAAGGAGCTATGAACCTGCACTCCAAGGTCTCTTTGTTCAGCAACACTCCCTAGGACTTTACCATTAAGTGTATAAATCTTGCTAAGATTTGCTTTCCCAAAATGCAGCACCTTGCATTTATATAGTGGTTTACAAAATTATGAGGGGCATGGATAGGATAAATAGACAAAGTCTTTTCCCTGGGGTCGGGGAGTCCAGAACTAGAGGGCATAGGTTTAGGGTGAGAGGGGAAAGATATAAAAGAGTCCTAAGGGGCAACTTTTTCAAACAGAGGGTGGTACGTATATGGAATGAGCTGCTAGAGGATGTGGTGGAGGCTGGTACAATTGCAACATTTAAGAGGCATTTGGATGGGTATATGAATAGGAAGGGTTTGGAGGGATATGGGCTGGGTGCTGGCAGGTGGGACTAGATTGGGTTGGGATATCTGGTCGGCATGGATGGGTTGGACCGAAGGGTCTGTTTCCATGTTGTACATCTCTATGACTCTATGAGCCTGCTCTGTCATTCAGTTGTGGCTGCTCAGTGTCTCAAACCCATTCTCCTGCTTTCTCCCTGTAACCCTTGATTCTCTTGACAATCAAGAACCCATCTATCTCAGTCTTAGATATACTCAATGACCAGGCCTCCACAGCCTTCTGTGGCAGTGAATTCCATACATTCCCCACTCTCTGGCTGAAGAAGTTTCTCCTTATCTCCATTCTAAAAGGTCTTCCCTTTACTCTAAGGCTGTGCCCTCGGGTCCTCATCTCTCCGACCAATGGAAACATCTTCCCAACATCCATTCTGTCCTTACCACTCAGTATTCTGTAAGTTTCTATTAGATTCCCCCCTTCATCCTTCTAAACTCCATTCAGTATTGTCCCAGAGTCCTCAAATGTTCCTCATATGTTAAGCTTTTCATTCCTGGGACCATTCTCGTGAACCTCCTCTGAACCTATTCCACGGCCAGTACCCCCTTCCTGAGATATATACACCCTTCCTGCACACAATACTTCAAAAGTGGTCTGACCAGAGCTTTATACAGCCTCAGAAGTACATCCCTGCTTCTATATTCTAGTCTTCTCAAAATAAATGTCATCATTGCATTTGTGTCCCTAACTACTGCCTCAACCTGCAAGTTTACCTTGCGAGAATCCTGGACTAGAACCCCCAAGTCTCTTTGCACTTCAGACCTCTGAATTTTCTCCCCATTTAGAAAACAGTCCATGCCTCTATTCCTCCTACCAAAATGCATGACCTCACACTTTCCCATGTTGTACTCCATCTGCCATTTCATTGCCCATTCTCCTAACCTGTCCAAATCCTTCTGCAGCCTCCCCACCTCCTCAATACTACCTGTCCCTCTACCTGTCTTTGTATATTCTGCAAACTTAGCCAGAATGCCCTCATGTTCCTTCATCTCGATTGTTACTGTATAAAGTGAAAAGTTGTGGTGCTAACACAGCCTTATGGAACACCACTTGTCACCAGGTCATCCCCACTCTCTGCTTTCTGCCAGACAGCCAAGCTTCTATCCATGCTGGCACCTTGCCTCTAACACCATGGGCCCTTATCTTACTCAGTAGCCTCCTGTGCTGCACTTTGTCAAAGGCCTTCTTGAAGTCCAGGTAGATAACAGGCATTGGCTCTCCTTGGTCTAATCTGCTCACTATTTCCTCAAAGAATTCGAACAGATTTGTCAGGCATGATGAAACCATGCTGACTTTGCCCTATTTTACCATATACTTCCAAGTATTCAGAAATCTCTTCCTTCACAATGGATTCCAGGATCTTACCCACGACCAAAGGTTAGGCTAATTGGTCCATCTTTTGCCTTACTCCCTTTTTAAACTGGGGTGCCATGTTAGTGAGTTTCCAATCCTCTGGGGCCCTTTGTGACTCTAGAGATTCCGAAGAGAGTTGGGAGGTGGGTGCAGTAGCAGAGATAGACTGAGTGTGATGGATTGGAGGGAAGAGGATGGCACTTACACTGGCATAGCAGAGGACGTCATCGACATTCTTTCTGTGTTGTCAGCCATTCCTCTGCATCAGAGAGAAAGTGCAACCCAGGTGGTGACCTCAGACCAGGATGCCAGGGCATAGTGGCTTGGCCAGCTGTTCTGGCCCTCCTGTCCTTGACCAGAACCTCCTGACCCTGGTGAGGGAATCACAGCCATCCTGGGACATGTTCAGACTCTGTCATTGACTGAGCTGGGCAGCTTCAGAATGCCGGTGCTAGCCCGGGTGTACAACAGACTTTCAAAGATGACACGGGCGCAAGGGATGGCAATCTTTTGTTGGGTACCCACCCAGCAGAGGGTTGATCTGGGACCAGCTGGGGGTAAGATGGTGCTGGAATCATCCGTGAAAGATGCCATAGAGGAAGGGTAGCTAATTCTGGTGACATTTGGTAAGATACAGATGGAGAGCTCCCTAGGCCTTGGGACAAATAGCTCAACACAAGATGCACTTCACCAAAAACTATAAGGTTCAGCCCAAGGTCTTTGCTGAGTGGAGTGAAGGCAGGAAAATGGAGGTGAGTTGCAAATGAACTATATCATTAAATGATGGAACAGGAAAGAGAGGCTGAATGGTCTCTTCGTCATGCCATATTCCAAATCTTGCTCATCTGAGGATCAACAGTCACACACATCATTGTTGGTCAGTTTTTTTATTGTCTGGTTTGCTGCTATACTATCATGTTAGCTTCAAGACAGACTGGTCAAGAAGAAAAGTTAGCTGCCTTTAGACTTAGACTTCAAAGTTACCCAACTTATTATACATTTATACTAAATACTAATCATAGATAAACTACACTCTGACTTATAGTTACATCAGGGAAAGTTTAATCTATCTCCTTCGTGTGTTCATGTCAATGTGCTCTCTCAATCTTTGTGTTCTACTGTTGTCCAGCAGAGACTGAGCTAACCCTGCTCCCTATTGTGCTATTTATACTCAGTGATTTACAGTTCCGTAATTTCATTGCAAGGTTGCTCCAGGGTGCCGAAGCCCTCCCACAGCAGTCAGTGCCAGCAGGGGCAGTAATGGGTGAGTTCACGGAGATGGACGAGCAGAAGAAACGTTTGGTCAAACTGATCCAAATTCCGGCCAAATTCCATCTACAAGTTCGCTGACAACGCCACCATTGTGGACCGGATCTCAAACCACAACGAGACAGAATAGAGGAAAGAGATACAGTGTTTGGTGGCGTGGTGTAAGGATAATAATCTCTCCCTCAAAGTCAGCAAAACGAAAGAGCTGGTCATTGACCTCAGGAAGCAAGGTGGAGGGCATGCCCCTATCGACATCAGTGCAGCTGAGGTGGAGGTAGTCAAAAGTGTCAAGTTCCTTGGAATGATGATCGCCAGCAATCTGTCCTGGTCCACTCATGTTGATGCGATAATCAAGAAAGCACAGCAATGCTCTACATCCTCAGGAGGCTAAGGAAATTCAGCATGTCCATACTCTTCTCAATTTTTATAGATGTACCACAGAAAGCATTCTATGTGGATGTGTCATGACTTGGTATGGCAACTGCTCTGCCCAGGACAGTAAGAAACTATAGAGAGTTGTGAAAACAGCCCAGTCCATCACACAAGCCAACCTTCCATCCATTGATTCCACTTCCACTTCTTGGTGCCTCAGAAAGGTTGCGCACACCCCTCCCACTCCGGTTATAAACTCTTCCAACCTCTTCTGTCAGACAGAAGATACCAAAAGCTTAAACACATGGACAAACAGATTCAAGATCAGCTTCCTACCTGCTGTTATGAGACTTCTGAATGGACCTCTCAACTTTTAACTTTAATGTTAGTCTCACTCTTTGTGCATCTTCTCTGCAACTGTAACATTGTATTCCTCACTCTGTTCTAATACCCTAATGCACTCTGTATGATATGATCTGCCTGTACTGCATGCAAACCAAAACTTTTCACTGTACCTCAGTACATGTGACAATAATAAATCAAGTCAAAAAACTTGATCTTCAACCATTTAGCCTCCAAGACAATCTCGACATCGGGATTCATTGGATAACCATATGGATGAAATGGAACAGTGCAGGTTAGATGGGCTTCAGATTGGTTCCACAGGTCGGCCCAATATCGAGGGCCGAAAGGCCTGTACTGCGCTGTAATGCTCTATGTTCTATTTACAGCTCGGACTCCAGGTCCTCAACTCAAGATGCAAACACATCCTACAGATTCCTGGATCACCTTGGTGTCCCCCCACCCTCCCCATCGCCCTTTGGAAAGTTTCTGGTTCAGAGGAGATTCCAAATGGTAGATGGTTAATGCAACACTGCCAGAATAGTGTAACATATATAGTCAGCAACCTTGACTCTCCGTCTAAGGGAATCAGCCAGTGTTTGCAACCAGTTTTATAAGTTTTGCCAAACTATAGTCAACAAACTAAATGGGGTGGATCTTCCTCCTTCCTGCTTTGTTAAACACAGAGAGATCCACACACAATCTTGACTTCTCTGTTTTGTTTGGGAAGAATTATTAGCCCTGATCACCATTGTGTTAATTGTTTCAGGTTCAGGTTTGAATCAGGTTATCCAAGTGAGATTTTACATTATCTCCCCATTAAAGGATGGGACATTCCCAGACAATGCAGTCAGCACCTTCTGATAGATTAATGAAAACTCCTGCTTCAATTTGTCTAAACCTTTGAATAGCCTTGGAAATTCTTGCTGAAATTCACTCTATTCTTCATTCTAATTGACAAATACATGCATTTCTGCTCAACAATTAGGCATTCAGATCCCTCAGATTATATAATGGTTCACTGACATTTCAACCTCTGTGACTAAACCTCATGGTAATTTGCACCAGAAAGTCTGTACCTCCTGGACGTTGGAGTTTTATATTAGCCGGTCAGACCCTCTCAGAGGCAAGGAGGAGAAAGGGAGGACTGCAGATGCTGGAGATCAGTCAAGAGTATGGTGCTGGTGCAGGTCAGACAACATCCGATGAGCAGGAGAATCAATGTTTCAGGCATAAGCCCTTCATCAGGAATTTTTGGATTGTTCCTCGTGCCTGACAAAATAACAGGCATAGCTGGGTCCCATATGAGTGTCCATGGCTACCCCTTTGGTTTGGAGGAAGTGGGAGGATTGGAATGAGAAGTTGTTATGGGTGAGGACCAGTTCAGCCAGGCGGATGAGGGTGTCATTGGAAGGGTACTGGTTGGGACAGTATGAGAGAAAGAAATGGAAGGCTAGGAGGCTTTTGTTGTGGTGGATGGATGCGTACAGGGACTGGAGGTCCCTGGTGAAGATGAAGCTTTGGGCACCAGGGAAATGGAAGACTTGGAGGAGGTGAAGGGTGATGGTGGTGTCCTGAATGTAGGTGAGGAGTTCCTGGACTAAGGGGACAGGACGTTGTCAAGGTATGCAGAGATGAGTTCAGTGGGGCAGGCGCAGGCTGAGACAATAGGTCAAACGGGAAAGTCAGGTTTGTGAATCTTCTGTAGGAGGTAGAGTCGGGCAGTGCAGGGTTCACAGACAATAGATTCGAGGCTGTGGATGGGAGATCCCCAGAAGTGATGAGGTTGTGGATAGTCTGGTCTGGGAGATGATGGTTTGGTGATAGGAGGTGAGGTTGTGGTTGAGGGAGCAGTAGGATACAAGCCTTCTCAGAGGCAAGCTGTCTACCAGTATTCAAACAGCTCTTGTTGCAAATTTCAACTTTGCTTTAAAGCCTTGCACTTTCAAAGAGATGGTCCAGAATGTGTCTGACCTCCTCAAGAAACAATATATCTTGACTTTTTAACATTTCACTGTTATTTTGCAGGACATTTCCTTTGTCTTTGAGCTGATGAAGATGCTGTTAATTTACAATATTTTCCAAGTGTACCCAAGTGGCAGCAAACAGCTCCTACTGCTGGCCATGCAATGAATTGCAAATCCATTTGAAGCCACACTTTGTAAAACCAACTATGGTCAATGACACTGACTCCTGATATTGTAGTGCTCTTTCAAGAGGGAGAATGTACCATCTTGAAATCAGAAAAATCCTCGACATTTCCTCACAATTCTGGCTGATTTTAGCCCTAATTTCTGGCCACAGAACAAATTGAATTGCCTGTTCCAAACATTAAACTTCCTTAGACTGCTATACAATCTCTAACTGAATCATCACTCAAAGCTCCAAACCTGTAAATCCCGGTAGATGATATAATCTACCAGGAGAAAGTGAGGACTGCAGATGCTGGAGATCAGAGCTGAAAATGTGTTGCTAGAAAAGCGCAACAGGTCAGGCAGCATCCAAGGAGCAGGAGAATCGATGTTTCGGACATCCTGAAGAAGGGCTGATGCCCGAAATGTCGATTCTCCTGTTCCTTGGATGCTGCCTGACCTGTTGCGCTTTTCCAGCAATACATTTTCAGATATAATCTACCAGATAGGCTTCTGAAGATTCTTCCAAAAGCTGCGATGGCTGATTAAATTTCCCCCATTCTATCATTAAATTTCTTTTGGAGTTGAAGTGCGAGTCAATTGATTTAATCTGTGTATCATATTCTATAATGCTTTCTTCTACATTTTGACTTAGAAGAACATGATCAGCTATTGGATCTACACTATATAAACATATGAAGACTTGATTGTGCTGCTCCATCCAGTATAAGTCGGATGCTGTTCTTTTTGCTGAAACTCTTCCAGAGTTTCCACTTCGGAATTGATTTTGCTTTGATTTTACTGTCACCTGTACTCAAGTACAGCAGTACAGTGAAATGTGTAAAATGACGCCACACAGGACACCATCTTAGGTACAAGTACCTGGTACAGAATCATAAGAACAAGGTAGAAAAAAATAACAAAGATAAAAATTAAACATTGCAGTAATTGTACAGTAAAACAAACAGAATAAGGTTAAAAGTTACACATTGCTTCTTAGTTTTAAGGAGAATAAAGAAGTAAGGTTGAAATTTCAAAACTTACAGACTTCCTTAAGTGCTTAAGTGCTTAGATACAGTAGGACCATATTTCCAGGAACCACCAGAGATTGGAAGTCCATGCTGAGGCCATGCGAAGCTGAGAAACCACCACGTACCAGCGAGAGACCACCACCCTGGGCCGAGAGACCACTACACTGGGCTGAGAGACCACCATTCCTGGCTGAGAAACTGCCACATCTGGCCAAGAAACCATCATACCAGGCTCAAGAGACCACCACACCAGGCTGAGACCCCACGCCGGGAGTTCAACATACCCAGCTGAGGGACCAGTACACTGGGCCGAGAGATCGCCTCACTGGGCTGAGAAACTGTCATTCTGGGCTGATAGACTGCCACACCAGTCTGAGAGACAACCACACCGGGCCAAGAGACTGCCACACTGGGCTGAGAGACCACCACATGTGATCGAGAGACCGCTATTCCAGGCTGAGAGACCACCACACCGGGTTGAGAGACCATCGGTCTGGGCTGAGAGACCACCACAACAGGCCAAGAGACTGCCACACTTGGCTGAAGAACAACCATTCCGGGCTGAAAGACCACCATTCCAGGCTGAGAGACTGCCACACAAGGCTGAGAGGCGACCACACCGGGCCAAAAGATCACCACTCCAGGCCAAGACACTGCCAAAGGGGACTGGGAGACCACCAAACCCAGCTGAGAGACCGCCACACCAGACTGAGACACCGCCATCCTGGACTGAGAGACCAGCCCTCCAGTCTGAGAGACTGCCACATCAGGCCAAGAGACCACCATATCTGGCCAAGACACTGCCACTCCGGCTGCGAGATCACCACACTGGGCCAAGAGACTGCCACACCGGCCCTAGAAACAGCCATATCTGGCCAAGAGACCACCATTCTGGGCCAAAAGCCTGCCCATCCTGGCTGAGAGATCACCAAACCGTGCCGAGAGACCGCCTCGTCGGGCTGAGAGACCACTATTCTCAGCTGAGAGACTGCCACACTGGACCTAAAAACAGCCATCTCTGGCCAAGAGACCACCACACTGGGCCGAGGGACCACCACATCTGGCTGAGAGACCACCATTCTGGGCTGAGACCACCACACGAGGCCAAGAGATAGCCATGTCTGGCTGAGAGACTGCCACTCTGGTCTGAGACACCGCCACACCAGGCTGAGAGACCGCCTCCCCCTGCCACCGCAGGAATTGCAAAACCTGCGCCCACACCTTCCCCCTCACCTCCAAAACAGGCCCAAAGGAGCCTTCCACATGCATAAAAGTTTCACCTGCACATCCACACGTCATTTATTGTATCCGTTGCTCCTGATGCGGTCTCCTCTACAGCCTTCTTGCAGAGCGTTTCAGAGAACACCTCCGGGATCCCCGCACCAATCAACTCTACCGCCCTGTGGCTCAACATTTCAACTCCCCCTCCCACTCTGCCGAGGACATGCAGGTCCTGGGCCTCCTCCACCACCGCTCCCTCACCACCCGACGCCTGGAGGAAGAATGCCTCATCTTCCGCCTCGGGACCCTTCATCCCCATGTCATCAATGTGGATTTCACTAGTTTCCTCATTTCCCCTCCCCCACCTTACCCCAGTTCCAACCTTACAGCTCAGCTCTGTCCTCATGACCTGTCCTACCTGCCAATTTCAATTCCCACTGATCCATTCCATCCTCCTCTCTGACCTATCACCATTACCCCCACCTCCATCCATCTATTGAGCTCTCAGCTACCTTCTCCCCATCCCCACCCCACTCCCATTTATCTCTCCACCCCCTGCGGCTTCCAGTCTCATTCATGATGAAGAGCTCTGGCCTGAAACATCGATTTTTCTGCTCCTTGGATGCTGCCTGACCTGTTATGCTTTTCCAGCACCACTCTAATCTTGACTCTAATCTCCAGCATCTGCAGTAACCACTTCTGTCAAGAGATCACCATTCCGGACTGAAAGACCACCCCATCCAGCCGAGGGACCACCACACTGGGCTGAGAGACCACCACACCCGGCTGAGAGACCACCACACTGGGCCGAGGGACCACCACACTGGGCTGAGAGACCACCACACTGGGCCGAGGGACCACCACACTGGGCTGAGGGACCACCACACTGGGCCGAGGGACTGCCACACTGGGCCGAGAGACCACCACACTGGGCTGAGGGACCACCACACTGGGCCGAGGGCCCACCACACTGGGCCGAGGGACTGCCACACTGGGCCGAGGGCCCACCACACTGGACCGAGGGACTGCCACACTGGGCCGAGGGCCCACCACACTGGGCCGACGGCCCACCACACTGGGCCGAGGGATTGCCACACTGGGCCGAGGGCCCACCACACTGGACCGAGGGACTGCCACACTGGGCCGAGGGCCCACCACACTGGGCCGAGGGCCCACCACACTGGGCCGAGGGACTGCCACACTGGGCCTAGGGCCCACCACACTGGGCCGAGGGACTGCCACACTGGGCCGAGGGACCACCACACTGGACCGAGGGACTGCCACACTGGGCCGAGGGACCACCACACTGGACCGAGGGCCCACCACACTGGGCTGAGAGACCACCACACTGGGCTGAGAGATCACCACACTGGGCCGAGGGACCACCACACTGGGCTGAGGGCCCACCACACTGGGCTGAGAGACCACCACACCCGGCCGAGAGACCACCACACTGGGCTGAGGGCCCACCACACTGGGCTGAGAGACCACCACACCCGGCCGAGAGACCACCACACTGGGCTGAGGGCCCACCACACTGGGCTGAGAGACCACCACACTGGGCCAAGGGACCACTACACTGGGCCGAGAGACCACCATACTGGGCCGAGAGACCACCACACTGGGCTGAGAGACCACCATACTGGGCCGAGAGACCACCACACTGGGCTGAGAGACCACCACACTGGGCCGAGGGCCCACCACACTGGGCCGAGGGCCCACCACACCCGGCCGAGAGACCACCATACTGGGCCGAGAGACCACCACACTGGGCTGAGAGACCACCACACTGGGCTGAGAGACCACCACACTGGGCTGAGAGACCACCACACCCGGCCGAGGGCCCACCACACTGGGCTGAGAGACCACCACACCCGGCCGAGAGACCACCACACTGGGCTGAGGGCCCACCACACTGGGCTGAGAGACCACCACACCCGGCCGAGAGACCACCACACTGGGCTGAGAGACCACCACACTGGGCCAAGGGACTGCCACACTGGGCTGAGGGACCACCACACTGGGCTGAGAGACCACCACACTGGGCTGAGAGACCACCACACTGGGCTGAGAGACCACCACACTGGGCCGAGGGACCACCACACTGGGCTGAGAGACCACCACACTGGGCTGAGAGACCACCACACTGGGCCGAGGGACCACCACACTGGGCTGAGAGACCACCACACTGGGCTGAGAGACCACCACACTGGGCTGAGAGACCACCACACTGGGCTGAGAGACCACCACACCCGGCTGAGAGACCACCACACTGGGCCGAGGGACCACCACACTGGGCCGAGAGACCACCACACTGGGCCGAGAGACCACCACACTGGGCCGAGAGACCACCACACTGGGCTGAGAGACCACCACACTGGGCTGAGAGACCACCACACTGGGCTGAGAGACCACCACACCCAGCCAATATACCACCACACTGGGCCAAGAAACCACCACTCTGGGCTGAGAGACTGTCACGTCAAGCCAGGAGAAGAAAAAAGAGAGAAGGAAAAAAAAACACAAAAGTGAAGAATAAAAGAGAGAAGAAAAGAGGAAATGAACGGAGCGGACGATCTCCATCTGAAGTGTCCTGCTCCACCGCCATCCTGGCTGTCTCGTGAGCTTTCTGCATTTTCAAATGGTTGAGGCAATGGAGATGTTTTAACCAGCGCTCCCACCCCTCAGCACTATTATCTCTGACTGACCTGGGTGAGTACTCAGGATGTTTTCTCCCCTCGTGAAGTGTTCTAATTCTTTTTCTTTTCACTCTTCCGGAGTGCTGCTAGTTCCCAGCCAGGTTTTGACATCGCCTGAGGTTCTTTATCTGTGTCTGTCAGTATTTTCCTGTAGGGCAACTCTTTGAGCACAGAATCACCTACCTCCCCCCACTCCTCAACTGGTGGTAAAGATCAGGCCTGCCAGAAAATGCAGCCAGAAATAGAGGACCAATAGCTTTTAAGTCATGAAATTGGGGCCTTCTGTCCCATATCTGTGTATATTTTCATCCAGGACACAAGATTTGAGCCAGTGCCTTTAAGTATCACACAAGACTGTGCTCCTCATGGTACCTGACTGGCTGTAGAGTTTATTGGTAAGCCTGGTGGTCATGCAAGGTGCTATTGCAATGCAGGCCTGTCTACTTTCAACTTACCTTTGTCACAATGGCGTCAAACAGCGCCATCTACTGGAACTGTTCCAAACTCGAACTTGTTCTTCCCCCCTTCCCCCACTCCTCTGCTTCCAAGTGCAGGACATAAGCCAGAAAAGCAGCATCAAGCTGAACAGGAAATGGATTATTAAAGATGCCTCCTGGGAATAGACGCCTGGGTTTTGGGAGTTTAAAAGGAAATACAAGAAGCTGCCCAATTTATATCCGCACTGTTTGAGAGCTATTTCAAACAATTGGCAATCAGCAGTTATTTTTTCAATCTGATGGCCTGCCAAATCTAACACTTTTTCCCAATAGGTTTTAACTAAATTGTAATAAAACTTTAATAGCTGACTATTGCAGTGCTGCTAACAGCTCTGACATCTGATATTACAAACAATAAGATATCTGCTTTGGCTTATAGCTTTCACTTTTATTGCTCTTAAACTACTTTTTTTTTGTTTGCCTTGTGTGTCACAGTAACACACACAGGATCTTGCAGAACTAGAATGCACTTTGTTTTACATCCCTCTAACTCCCTCCCCAAAGGTGCTGAATCTGCATCCTGATTGCAATGACATCCCTCTCCTCATCCGCCCAGTGCTGAAGAAGGGTTACACTCAAAACATTGACTTCTCTACCTCCTGATGCTGCCTGGCCTGCTGTGTTCTTCCAGCCTCCTGTCTCTCTCTTCATCTGCAGCCTACGCAGTGTCTATCCACACCCTGGCTATTTGATTACCAAGGGGTCACCTGCAGGCTGCCTTTACTGAACATTTTGTCTTTAGTTGTGGAAATTAAAAAGCCAGCGTGGGTGGAAGTTGCAGTGAGGCTGTCGGACCATCATTTGCAGCAATTTGCAGATTGTCCGCCACATTCCAGACGGTAGCACTCTCCCCTCTCTGACGCTGTGGTTTCAGGTCCCACTCTAGGCCTTGTGCTGAGGGGAATCAGAGCTGACCCTTTGAGTACAGTCAGGCTGCACTTACACAGGGACCAGGTTTCAGGTGCAATGTTAAATTGAGACTCCCCCCCCCACCAAAAAGTGAATGTGAAAGATTCCATGGCACTACTTTGAAGAATTGTAGAGAATTATCGGTGGTGTCCTGGTTAATATTTATTGTGGTTATTTACTTATTGTTATGTTTTATTTATATATCGGAGGTTGGCTTTTGGCTTCAGTAAGTGAACATTAAAAGAGAGGGAAGGAGCAGACATTTCTAACACCCTACAGGACAATGTTGCTCTGACACCACTAGGGCTTTACTGATGTCCAGGCCCCTCGTTACCATAGTGATCCATCATATTACACCCTTCCCCAACTGTCGCACTGAACCCTTTTAACTGGTAACGGCTTCCTCTTTACCCCCACTGTCCTCCTAAAGTCTGCTGCAAAGTAGATATCAATCTCCCATCGGTATCCAGGGCGGGTTTTGAGGATGGCTGGATAGTCTGGTATGAATGTAAAGACCATCATTGACTGAGTTGGAATTTATTTTCCACGGCTGATTGTCCTGAAGAAGTTGGTGTTTGAGCTACTTACTTGAACTGCTGCGTTGGTCCATTTGGTCCAGGCCGACTCACATTGCTGCTAGGGACGAGTTCCAGGATTTTGACCCAGCAACAGTTCACGCAGTCTCTGAACAGAACAGTACATGTACAGGAAGTTGGCCTGTTCACAGTTTTACTTTCCCACATGTGCACGGTTCTAGAATTTCACACATGAATGTTTCTGAATTGTGTACGTGTATGTCTGTCTGTGTGCTTGCCCGTGTGTACCTTATTTTCCCAATCAACCTGTTCGGGGATACCATTACATGTAGTATCATTACACACAGCTGAAGCAGGTGGGACATGAACCTGGGGCCTAATAGTCCAGAGGCAGGGACATTATCACTATGCCATGAGGGCCTTGTCCACGTGCACATTTATCTGTGTGTGTATGCAACTCCAACAGTGTCTGGGTATCAGCAGATACTGGCTTTTATACATTTTTTCTTTTTTCTCTTTACCCCCACACTACCACCTAACAGCAGTAGTGCTTATATTTTCCCCAGCACCCATCTTGTGTGTGTGCAGGTGTGAGACACAGTGAAGAACAACAGGAGTTTAAATCTTTATTTGTATTCCACCACCACCGGAAGAAAGGAAACACTCAAGTGAACTGGTTTTTATATTGTGTTCAAAATAGATTTGCTGATTATTCAGGCGAATGATAAATGAATGGACAAAGTGCCATTTATTTGTTGCTACAATTTCCATTAATTTTACTACTACCACAACCTCTGTGTCAAACTCTGAATATTAGTAATAAGTAATCTCTTGATAAGTTAAATGTGGAAAAGCCTAGAATGAACTTTGGCTCCTGGTCCAGATGAAGCCTCAATTTTAACATTCTTATCCTTCTGTTCAAATCCTCTGTGGTCTTATCTACCTTCAGGATCTTACACTAACCACACAGTCCTCCAATAACACTGAGTTCCTACAGTTTGATCCTGTTCAATATCCTGCTTCTCCATCAGTTGTCAAGTCTCTGGGATTCCTACCCTAAACTTCCCATCTCTTTAAAGCCAGTCCATAAAACTTCCCTGTTTTACCAGGTGACCCATCCTATTAGCTTTATCTGCAGCTCGGTGCCAAGGTAACATTCCTATGAGGCAACCAATACACTCCACGCACAGTACACGTGGGAGTTGTTAATGTGCTAAAATACTCAGCAGGTGAGGAAGTATCCACGGAGACAGAAACAGAATTACCCATTGTCACATTGAAAGAATTTAAAGATGTATGAGTTTTGAAGCAAGTACAGAAGGAGAGGAGTTAGTGCTGGAGAGGGAAAACAAAATGGTAAGCCTGCTGGAGGAGGGGAGTAATTGAAATCTGACCAAATGTGGGATCACGGAAAAATGGCAAGAGGGAAAGAGAATCGAATAAGTAATAAAATAAGGTGGGCCAAAAATAGCTGTAAATATCAAACATCATACTGACTGAAAGAAATGGGAGCAGTGGAAATAATTGTAGGACATGGTTTTCTGCCTGTGAGTTATTGAAGCTGAGATTGTGTTTCCTGTGAATGTAGGAGGCTGGAGTCAGAACGGTCACAGTTGGAGTGGGCTGAAAAATTAAAAGTGACTGGAAACTCAGGGTCATGCTTGGAGACTGAATGGAGGTGGTCAAGTGGTGTATGAGGACCATGCCTTTAAACAGGATTCTCCTTTAAGGATTCCAATGTCGTGACTCTACAGTTAGGCTGTTGTGGGTTTGCAAGCTGCACGAACAGAAATCAATTGCTTTTCTGTGGTGTCTGCACCATAACTAGTAATGTCTTCCACAGTTTTAAATAAATTAACCCCTGGAGTTATTCATTTCCTGATAAGTGACTGAATATTGTATCATTATCATTAACGTGACATGGTGAACAGCGATGGTAAACAACTGGGAGAAAGTGCGGACTGCAGATGCTGGAGATCAGAGTCAAAACGTGAGGTGCTGGAAAAGCACAGCAGGTCAGGCAGCATCCAAAGAGCAGGAGAGTTGACATTTCAAGCATAAGCTCTTCATCAAGAACGTGGGAGTGCCCAAGGGGGCTGAGAGATAAATGGGAGGGGTGTGGGGCTGCAGGGAAGGTAGCTGGGAAAGCAATAGGTAGGTGAAGGTGGTGGGGTAATTGTGATAGGTCAGAGTGATGGTAAACATCATGCTGATGGGACCAATCGTGTCTCAACAGTAAGTAAGCATGTCAATCTACAGGTAGAACACATGGCTGACAGTCCCATATCGTGCTAATGCATAGCCAAGCTTCAGTATCTTTGTTTGTCACAGCTTTGGAGAGTGTTGAATACACAGTTTGCTGGTAAACAGATAAATTCCTACTGAGAAGCCAGTTCACTTGCAAAAGGCACGTGGTCAGTATGTGTGCTGGATCAAAAACAAAGAAGGGAAGGTTAGTGGCATTTTGTTAAAATGTCATAAAACTCCCGAGTTTCAAATGGGACACAGCAGACCTCCTGAAAGAATTCAAAATGTTCAAGCAGCGTTTAGAACAATGAGGCAGAGCCTTCCCAGCTCCTGAATGATGTGGATGTTGATGAGTCAATTGGGACGATAAAGTGAGATGGGGACCTCAAGCACAAAGGTGGGGAAACAATAGCACATTGGAAGACATGGGATACTGTGGGGGAGCTGAGAGTGGGGGACAATGATGGTCACAGCCATTCTAATTAGAGGGAACAGTGCAGCTCAATGGTAGGCTTGACTAAGCCACAGTCCCAGGGCTCAGGGATAATGTTGGGAGATGACATGTTAATTTAAAGAGGTGTGTGGGAACATGGGGAAGTTCAGTATTATCCTAACCAAGGGTCACTGGATCTGAAACTTTAACTCTGCTTCTGTCTCCCTCTCTCTCTCTGTACAGATGCTTTCAAACCCTGAAGGGTTTCTCCAGTAATATCTATTTGTGAATCTCAATGCTAATGCACTCAGCAGCAAGGGTATTACATGAGTGCACAGAAGTGGGAACATGGAGGTTTGCGGGGGGGGCCTCAATTACTTGGCTGTGGCTGTGACTCCCTGTGTCAAGTGGAACTCATTACCCTCCATCCTTGCTCGTATCAGAAATGCAGACTGGGAAGGGCAAATGGCTACAAAGACACGGTCTGGAAGGCTGTGCTAAACCGTTGTGTGGAAGTGATGTGATTGCTGACATTACTGAAGGGCCATTCTAGTTGATATGTTCCCCATGCAGGTTCACTGGAACCGTCACCAAAGGCTCCACCACAGCAGGGGTTATCACCATCCCTGTGCTCACAGCTCTACACAGACACAGAGAAATGGAAGAGGAACAGGAGTGCTAGCAAGTACCAGCAGCACCCTCTGGCAGCTCTGAACAGCCCTCGCCTCAAGTGGTCAGGCCTGAAGCTCCTTACGGGAAACCCAGACTCTATCACCTATTTTTTTCAAAAGAGCGAGGCACAGGGTCCCCACCGAATGAGGGTGTCCCCAGACACTATCACAGGAATGGTGCCAGATCTGCGGCCTGAAGGAGTGGATGTCCATCTGTCCATGCGGGCATCAAACTAGTGGCTGTTTTGAACTTCTATGTGGGAACGTGGGGAAACTCAGTGTTGTCCTAACCAAGGGTCACTGGATCTGAAACTTTAACTCTGCTTCTCTCGCTCTCTCTCTCTGTACAGATGCTGTCAAACCCTGAAGGGTTTCTCCAGTAATATCTGTTTGTGAAGCTCAATGCTAATGCACTCAACAGCAAGGGTATTACATGAGTGCACAGAAGTGGGAACATGGAGGTTTGAGGAATGGGGCCTCGATTACTTAGCTGGTTCTTTCCAGAGATCCACTGAGGACCTGTGTGGGATCTCTCAATCTGCAGCCTGAGCTGTAGGCCTCACCAACACAGCTGACTTCCCGGAGGTTCAGGGTGCTATAGCTAATGGGCATGTTGCATTGAGAGGATCATATCATGACTTAATGACCTGGAAATGATTAAATTTCATGAATGTGCCAGTTGAAACAACTCCACAAAGGCCAGTCTCGCATCACTAAGCCACCCTTTATTAACACATGCACAGGAATTGACACTGTCCCAGCTCCCTCAGAGCCAGCTCTCAGAGTGAACAGAAACTCTGACACTCCTGTTTATATCTGTGAGCCAGGGCTCCCTGACTCGACCAGCCCCACTCAGGGACCTCACATTCTATGAGGTCCACCTGGCTGACCCCATTCCAATCACTACACAAGTCATCTGTGATCAATGGTTCCACATCTTAGAGGTCTATACCAGATACCCTGGGAACTGCTGGGATGCCTGTATCCCAGAGCACTCTCAGGTTCCTGCTACGTTTGTAGGGTCAGATATCTTACATGGCTGGTTGCTGGGAGACAAGGGCTACCCTCTAGAATCAGGCCTGACGGTTACACATTCTCTCGGGTGATGGGTATATTGCAGCCTGTTCTTTCACCAGGAGCAGATGATAGTCCTCCTGAAGGTGAGGTTCTGAGGTTGGAATGAGTCTGGCGATGGAGCCTTGCAGTACATTGCAGTTGGAGTTTGCACTGGTGAAAGAGTAACACCCCTTTAGACAGGACTCCGGGATAGGAAGGCACTAAGGACAGGTATAACAATACACTTACAAATGTGAAATTTGCAATGAAAAAGAAGTCATTCCACATTTGTGCCCTCAGAATTTTTTTTTTTCGGTTTCCTTCCCATATGTATCTGGTGAAGGGCTGCACCGAGCTGGCGATGTTTGATTGGCAATATGTTTGGGCTTTAAAACTGGCATGAGCACCAGGAATCCTGCAAAGTTCCAGGAGTGGTGAGTATGTCCAACTTCGACAAGTAGGGCACCACAGAACTAACAAAGTGAGTTCTGGAGAACAGCAAGAAGACATGCAGAGTCCACAGAGAGAAACCCACCATGAAACATGCCAAGGTAAACACTTAGTCAAATTCTGGAAAGATTCAGTCCGTGTTTTCTAGATTTGGTCATGTTGATACAGGAAGACCAAGACATAAAGATTTGTTTAGCAACTGAAAAGTTTACATAGTTTTAACACATCAGGATTAATTGGCAAACAGCTGAGAGATCTCCAAAGGAGAAGACTGGGTCAGTCAGATTGAACATCCATAAGCACCAACTAGAATTGACTTAAACAGGAGCCTGCAGAGTCTATTGACCAACTTATGAGCAGATGCTGCGTAAAGGGCTCATTGTGTGATATTTTCACATGGGGAATTAACAAAGAAAATTGTCAAGCTTTCCAGAAAGACTTGCTAGAAAAATTCGTAAGGTCACTTTAACTTTAATTGTAAGATTGATGTCAATTCCAGTGATAGACTGAGCTTGAGAAAGCCTGTTTAAAGTTTACTCGACCTGATTAACTACAAAAACCATTCCAGGTACAAATATGTTTTTGCAAGGTTTACAAAATTTGTTATGTTTACCATAATAGGTCTAAGTAAATAATACTGAATTAAAACAGTGATATTCAGCCTTACCCATGTTGGAATGCCAACTCATAACTCAGGTTAACCTGGACTTGAGACAGGTCTCTAATTCGGTTTTTTGACTGAAGTTCTTTTTCTGTCTTCAATCTTTTTTGTGCCTCAAACTACTAAAACTCCCAGCCTTATTAACTCTTACTAGTCACTAACCCTGTGCATGATCAAAAGGTCCCTGAAACCTGGTTGATTAGTGCATGAATGGTTTATGGTCAGTCTCAAATTTCCAAACCAATATATGCCATATTCCTGATTAGTTTTGTTATCTTAATGTCTAATAATCCATCACTGAGTACAGATTTTACAATCAGTTTATTCAAGCAACCCAGTTTTAAACCAAAGTAAACTCCAAAGTATACAGAAAGTTGAGTGTTGTCATCCAATTAGCATCGTGTTATCCAAATTCCAGTCTTCCTCATGCTGAGAGATGTGTCCATTTTATGTCATAAGTTAATGTTGTTAAAATCTACTTCACCAATACAGGGAATAATCAACCTTTCCCTAGATGTAATGTTACCAGTTTCCCCCTTCCACCCCAAAGCCTTCTTAGAAGCTCTTTTTAAATGAATCTTACTCCCTAATTACTGTAGAAATCCTGCAGCCTTTAAGATGCACAGGGTTTATTTGACACAAAGTTGAAATCTGTTTTTGCTTTTAATCTGGAAATATCATTTAGTCTTTCCAGTCCAAAATCTAAATTGATTCCAACAGTTTCCCCCCTATGGGGTCCATGGCCTAGGTCAGTGCAGTGGTGCTGTCCTTTTCCTTTACTGCCTATCGCCTGTCTATCCTGGTCAGGTTTCCAGGCAATGGGTCAAACCATCTGCACTATTTAGTCCTTCAGTCCCTGATTTCATGCCATGTTGTCTTAATTCTGCATCCCCATTACCATCTTCTGTACAATAATTTTGGCATGTTAAATATAAAATGAATATATGACAACCAGAGCATTGTAGACAATTCTAATCCATGTACATTCATTCCCCAATTCCATAACCCCCCTCCATCGGGGGTAACAATGTTACTGACTAAGCCCGGAGTCTGCTTTTGGAGTCTACAGTATGTCCTACACACTCACCATGCCTCATCCTGGATTATGGTGAGGCATTCAGGTAAATGTGGCATAATACTTATTTAGGTATTACATCAAGTTGTCTTTTGTACTTTTCTCAACCTGAGCAGTAACTGTTTCTCTTTACAAATTTCAACCGATTCAAACCTTGCCCCTGCAGGAGGAAGGACCAGGGTGATTGTAAGTGGGGTACATTTGGGTGTTCTTGTACCAAATCAAAAATGCCTTATGGTAATATAATATCTCCCATCACCCAGAGATGCAGCTTGTAGTGGCTGTTTTGTTGCCCACATTGCCCATTGTACAATTAGTTGTAGTATTGGATCCACACCTTGCTTCTTCTGTATGTCAGGAGAAGACATATGACTGAAGTGGCTTCTATATCACCTCCCTCTCATGTACTATTAACTATATTACACATTATTGCTGGGACCAGAGTTCCAGCAAATCACAGAACGAGGGAATGTAGACGGGGGGGGGGAATTCAGTTATCGGGCCAATTAGAAAACCTGAGTTAAAGGAGGAGGTAAGAGTGGAGAACTCAGGGGAGGTTATTAAAATCTCCAGCACAGTCACAAATAGGACAGATTGTATGGAAACGGTTAGCAATCAAACTTCCAGTACACTGGACAGACGAATGACAATGAGAAGAGACTGAAGGTGTTATATCTGAATGCATGCAGTATATGGAGTAAGGTAAATGAGCTTGTGGTGCAGATCGAAATTAGGGTCCTGGTGGGCATCACGGAGATGTGGCCGCAAGGGTATCAGGATTGGGAGCTGAAAATGTGTTGCTGGAAAAGCGCAGCAGGTCAGGCAGTATCCAAGGAGCAGGAGAATCGACGTTTTGGGCATGAGCCCTTCTTCAGGATTGGGAGCTGAATATTCAAGAATATACATCCTATCGCAAAAAATAGGCAAATGAGCCGAGGGGGTGGAGTTGCCCTATTAGTAAGAAATGAAATTAAATGAATGGTAAGAAACAGCGTAGAGTCAGATGGTGTAGAATCTGTGTGGGTAGAATTGAGGTAAAGAAACCATAGTTAGAGTTATGTACAGGCCTTCAAACGATACTCAGGTGCTAGGACACAAGCTACACAAAGAGATAGAAAAGATGTGTAGGAAAGGCAAAGTTACAGTGATCATGGGGGATTTCAAAATGCAGGGGGAGTGGGAAAGTCAGGTTGGTAGTGGTTCACAAGGAAAGGAATTTGTGGAATATCTACAGGATGGCTTTTTGGAGCAGCTTGTACACCCACCAGGGAACAGGCAATCCTGGACTTAGTGTTGTGCAATGAGGCAGACTTGATAAGGGAGCTTAAGGTGAAGGAACCCTCAGGAGACAGTGAGCATCATATGATTGAATTTACTCTGCAATTTGAAAGGGACAAGATAGAATTGGTATGACAGCTGAATAAAGGCAACTACAGAGGCATGAGGGAGAAGCTGATAGAATTGACTGGGAGAGGTGCCTAGCAGTGGAACGGCAAAGACAGGAGTTTCTGGGAGTAATTCAGGAGACACAGCAAAAATTCATCCCGAGGCAAAGGGAGCATGATACAGGGAGGATGAGGCAACCATGGCTGACTGGGGAAGTCGGAGATAGCATTAAAGCAAAAGAAAAAGAAAAATGTGACGAAGGGCAGTGGGAAACCAGAGGATTGGGAAGCTTACAAAGATCAACAGAGGGCAACAAAAAGAAGAAATAAGGAGGGAGAAGATTAAATATGAGGGTAAGCTGGCCAGTAATATAAAGGAAGACTGTAAGAGTTTCTTTAGATATATAAAGAGCAAAAGAGAGGCAAAAATGAACATTGGACCACTGGAACATGATGCTGGAGTGATAATAGTGGGGAATAATGAAATGGCTGAGGAACTGAATAATTACTTTGAATCAGTCTTCAAAGTGGAAGGCATGAGTAACATCCTAAAAATTCAAGACAGTGAGGGGACAGAGCTGAGTATGGTGGCCATCACCAAGGGGAAGGTGCTAGAAAAACTGAATGGCCTGAAGGTGGATAAATCACCTGGACCAGATGGACTACACCCCAGAGTTCGAAGGGAGATAGCTGAAGAGATAATGGAGGCGTTAGTGGTGATCTTTCAGGAATTGCTAGAATTCTTTGAGGAAGTAATGAGCAGGTTAGACCAAGGAGAGCCAATGCCTGTTATCTACTTGGACTTCAAGAAGGCCTTTGACAAGGTGCTGCACAGGAGGCCACTGAGTAAGATAAGGGCCCATGGTGTTAGAGGCAAGGTGCTAGAAGCCTGGCTGTCTGGCAGAAAGTAGAGTGGGAATAAAAGGGTCCTTCACAGCATGGCAGCCAGTGACAAGAGGTGTTCTGTAAGGCTCAGTGTTGGGACTACAACTTTTCACTTTATATATTAACAATCGAGATGAAGGAACTTGAGGGCATTCTGGCTAAGTTTGCAGAATATACAAAGACAGGTAGAGGGACTCATAGCATTGAGGAGGTAGGGAGGCTGCAGAAGGATTTGGACAGGTTAGGAGAATGGGCAATGAAATGGCAGATGGAGTACAACGTGGGAAAGTGTGAGGTCATGCATTTTGGTAGGAGGAATAGAGGCATGGACTGTTTCCTAAATGGGGAGAAAATTCAGAGGTCTGAAGTGCAAAGGGACTTGGGAATTCTAGTCCAGGATTCTCTCAAGGTAAACTTGCAGGTTGAGTCAGTAGTTGGGAACACAAATGCAATGATGACATTTATTTTGAGAGAACTTGAATATAAAATCAGGGATGGACTTCTAAGGCTCTATAAAGCTCTGGTCAGACCACATTTGGAGTATTGTGTGCAGTTTTGGTCCTCATATCTCAGTAAGGATGTACTGGCCGTGGAATAGATTCAGAGGAGGTTCACAAGAATGAAAAACTTAACATTTGAGAATCATTTGAGGACTCTGGGCCTATACTCAATGGAGGATGAGGGGGGGATCTAGTTGAAACTTACAGAATACTGAATAGCATGGACAGAGTAGATGTTAGGAAGATGTTTCCATTGATTGGAGAGACTAAAACTTTTTAGAACATAGATAAGGAGAAACCTCTTCAGCAAGTGGGTGATGAATCTCTGAACTTCATTGCCACAGAAGGCTGTGGAGGCCAGGTCATTGTGCATATTTAAACTGAGATAGATAAGTTCTTGGGTATCAAGGGTTACAGGGAGAAAGTGGGAGAATGGGGTTGAGAAACTTATCGGCCATGATTGAATGGTGGAACACACTCAATGGGCTGAATGACCTAATTTCTACTCCTATGTTTTATGGTTGTATGGTCTTATTGTGTATGGTGGTACATTAAGATATGTTTTAGATTAGATTAGATTACTTACAGTGTGGAAACAGGCCCTTCGGCCCAAGTCCACACCGACCCTCCGATCTTGCATAATGATTCCCCTAATGTCTCCTCTGCTATCTACCCTTATGCGCACTGCTTTAAGTAACAAAAAATATCAACACGACACCATTTACTTACATAACATTTCTCTACTTCACATTCAGCAGCAGTTCTTTATACACATGTTAGACCAGTGGTTGAGAAAATCATTCAAGTATCTCCTGGAGTTAGAAAATTGGATACCTCAGTGTATAGGAGTTTAAAAATTGCAGACCAGAAGTGTTTGGTTATTTGAAGCTAAGAAGGTTTAAGCTCAATAAAATCCAAAAGAACTGCGGATGCAGTAAATCAGAAACCAAAACAGAAATTGTTGGAAAAGCTCAGCACCTCTGGCAGCATTTGTGGAGAGAGATCAGAGTGAATGTTTTGGGTTGTGTGAGCCTTCCTCAGAACTCAGTTTACCCAAAATGCTAACTCTGATCTCTATCCACAGATGCTGCCAGACTTGCTGAACTTTTCCAGCAATTTCTGTTTTTGAAACGTTAAGCTCAGTTGTGTGAATAATCAAGGAAAAGGCTTTCAAGAGACAGTTAAGTCAAACCTGGAAAATGTGATAGAGAAGGGTATTTCTGGTACTTGAGTCCTGTATATCTCTGGTATTTGAGTACTGCAGAGAGATGGCATTGGGAAACAATGGGATTTTCATTTGCTCGGTGTTCTGAAATCTTTCAGACTGTTATATGTAAACAGCTTGGTTTGTTCTATTTTATTCATTCCTTTTGCATAATAAACTTCTATGTGCAGTTTTGTGTTTTATTGTCAAAAAACATCATTCAATAAAGAAAGATCTGTCAAGACCAGACTTCAGTCTGGGATCAGACTTGTCCAGTAGTAACATCAACTGTGATTGTGCCACCTGCTGGACCAGCAATTGTGGGTGTATTAGTATGCTGCAACCTCACACTAGTTACAATCCAAAGAATCAGTCAGACATGAGAGACACATCAGAAATAGCTGATTATTCAATAAATATGAAAGAAGAACGGAATGCTTCACACTTTTTTTCAGAATCAGGTGAACTAAAATGTCAGATCTCTGCTAGGGAGCAAAGAAAAGAAGTCTCAACCACGAGCTCAGGATACCATCAAACTTTTGAGATGATTAAATCTTTAGGAGATATCTCTGCTCAACTTTCAGGATGAATTACAAGCTCTCTACCATCAATTCAAAGAAAAGATTGCCCATTGTGAAGGAGGAACCTGCACACAAATAGCTCAAGCTCAGCAGGAACAACTGCAGAAACATCAACTTAAGCTCAAAGCAATGCTGGAAGAAATGACAGACCTGCAAAACAGGTCGAAATGCATAGCACACACACAAGCAGGAGCTGCAAATTACTCATGAGCCAATACATTCTGAAATAAACGAATGAGCTGAAGCAAATCAACTCAAGGAGGACATAGAGGAAAGCAAATAATCACTGAGGCAGAACTGGAAGATGTCCAAATTTTAAAAAAAGGCATAAATAGTTGGTGAGACTACTAAGTTATTAGAGTGGGTTATGAAGGAGAAAATATGTTGGACAAACAGAAGGCTAACATTTTAATAGAATTCAAAGAATCCAGAATGTAAAACCAGAACTTTTAGAATGAGCTGGAAGCTCTTTTGGAACAAAACAGTAAATGCCAAGATTTCAACCACTTGAAATGAGATCAGTCTCATCTGGAACAAAACTTGACCGTAGAGTCCAGCAAAACCAAATTCTGGAACAGCAACTGCAGTCCATGAAAGGAAAACTTGACCAAACAAACAGCAACATGATTGTGGAAATCAATGGCACCTCCATACAGAGCTAACATCATAAGATCTGAATATACCAGCAATATTTATTATAAACTCATATTTTATGGTGCCTTAAAGTATCTCGTGATTGCAAAAAAAAAACTTGAGTTGGAGAAAATTCAAAGCAAAAGTGATTGGAATCTCAGGGTCATGCTTAAGGGCTCAATGGAGGTGTCCATCAAGACCAATCGGTGGTAGGGCTCCAAAATATGGAGAGACCACATTATGAACAGCAAGGAGTAAATATACAGGGGTATAACTAAGTTACTGTTTCACCTGAAAGTTTTGGAGGCTTGGACAGTGGAAAGAGAGGAGGTAACAAAGCCCAAACCAGTCTCCTGCTGATAATGGAAGTGTGCTGAGGGAAGGGAAGAGGGTATTGGATGTGATTGAGAAGTGGCCCAGGGATCTCGGGAGAAACAGGGGAGAGGAAGATGGGTGGTGGTGGCACCTAATGGGTTTGGAAGATGAGCATTTGGGGTGACTAAGAGAGGCAGGAGAGTGGGCGAGAGGTCCTAAGCACAAGAGATAGACATTTCTCATATTCCATGCTCTATTGCAGACAGTATGGCCCTGCCCTGACACTTTGACCCCGCCCATAAACCTAGATTACACCTCCTCTCACCCTGCACCCTGTAAAAACGCCATCCCATATTCCCAATTCCTTCGTCTCTGCCGCATCTGCTCCCAGGAGGACCAATTCCACTACCGAACAACCCAAATGGCCTCCTTCTTCAAAGACCGCAATTTCCCTTCCGACATGGTCGACGATGCTCTCAACTGCATCTCCTCCACTTCCCGCACCTCCAGCCTTGAGCCCCGCCCCTCCAAATGCCACCAGGACAGAACCCCACTGGTCCTCACCTACCACCCCACCAACCTCCAGATACATCGTATCATCCTCCGTCATTTCCGCCACCTCCAAACAGACCCCACCACTAGGGATATATTTCCCTCCCCACCCCTATCAGCGTTCCAGAGAGACCACTCCCTCCGCGACTCCCTCGTCAGGTCCACACCCCCCACCAACCCAACCTCCACTCCCGGCACCTTCCCCTGCAACTGCAAGAAATGCAAAACTTGTGCACACACCTCCCCCCTCACCTCCCTCCAAGGCCCCACTGGATCCTTCCATATCTGTTGCAAATTCACCTGCACCTCCACACACATCATTTACTGCATCCGCTGCACCCAATGTGGCCACCTCTACATTGGGGAGACGTTTCAGAGAACACCTCTGGGACACCCGGACCAACCAACCCAACCGCCCCGTGGCTGAACACTTTAACTCCCCTCCCACTTCACCAAGGACATGCAGGTCCTTGGACTCCTCCATCACCAGACCATGGCAACACGATGCCTGGAGGAAGAGCGCCTCATCTTCCGCCTAGGAACCCTCCAACCACGAGGGATGAATGCAGATTTCTCCAGCTTCCTCATTTCCCCTCCCCCCACCCTATCTCAGTCCCAACCCTCGGACTCAGCACCGCCTTCTTGACCTGCAAACTTCTTCCCGACCTCACCGCCCCCACCCCCTCTCCATCCTATCACCCTCACCTTAACCTCCTTCCACCTATCGCATTCCCATCGCCCCTCCCCCAAGTCCCTCCTCCCTATCTTTTATCTTAGCCTGCTTGGCACACCCTCCTCATTCCTGAAGAGGGGCTTATGCCCGAAATGTCTACTCTCCTCCTGCTCCTTGGATGCTGCCTGACCTGCTGTGTTTTTCCAGCCCCACATTTTTAAGCTCTGATCTCCAGCATCTGCAGTCCTCACTTTTTCCCGCCCACTACAAACCGACTCCGCCCCTACATTTTGGCCACGCCCTGAGCATTTTGGCCCCGCCTCTACAGTCAGATTTCCCCCCCTTAGTCTGACCACGCCCAATCAGTCTGACCCCGCCCTCTACCGATATGACCACGCCCCTTCAGTCGGTCGCCCCGCGTCTTCCACATACCTGCCCCGCCCCTTCAGAGTAGCCCCGCCTCCTACAACCTGGTGCCGCCCCCTTACGTTTGGCTCCACCCCCACCACGCACCCATATTTTAAAACAACACGACGGTGTTGAATGAACGGATGAAAACACTCCAGCTGCCGTCGTGTTGAGAATCAAATATTTTATTTATTTTTTTCCGTTGTGACCTCTGCCCCGGTTCGGCGTGTTTCCGGCCAGTTCCGCGCCTGCGCATTGCAGTGTGAAGATGGCGGCGATTTGGGGTCGGATGTTTCGCCGGAGCCTGAGCGGTGTCGGACAGCTGTCTGCAGCGGCCGCGTCCGAGGAGCACCAGGGGGGTGAGCACGGCCGGGGGGCGGGGGTTTACTGCATGGAGAGGAGGTGGACAGGTGGCCTGCCCCGGGGGGGGGGGGGGGGACACTGGCTGTGACCTTGGCCCCGCGGCCCTGTCCAGGCTCTGGATCCGCCCCGGAGTCTCTCACTGACTGCAGTCCCGGGGGTGGGGGATGTGAATGGGGCGTGGAGAGGGGGGTGTTGTCTCCCGCCCGCTGCCTTTCGGGGCCTGAGTGCAGTCCGGGGTGGGGAGTGATTTGTGGGAGGGAAGGGGGGCGGGGGGGGGGAAGGTCTCTCTCTTCCTCCCCCACTCTCCATGTTCTTGCACAGTTAGTGATATCAACGTCGCCGCCGTTAAATAGACGGCACCTGCCCCAAACGGAAACAAAACACCGATAATTCCCTCATTGAATGTATTTCCATATTTTCTTTGGTTTAAATTACCAGTATTTAGATGCAGTGGAAGACTGTAAGGTTACATGTGTCTGCTTATGGTTGTGGTTGCAATAATACAACTTCAATTCACTTATCGTAGTCATGTGCTGAAATATGGTAGTGCGCATTTGTTAATGGCAGCTGGGCCTCATTTGTCTTCACCTTGTGTTAGAGGTTAAAATCATAATGCCTGCGAGTTCTTTTTGAGTTCGAGATGAGGATGGCAATAATGGGGAGGAATGACCTCGATGTGAACCCTTTACACCAAATTATAATCTGTTTTATTTGCTGATTTTCATCTCTTCTGAATGTCATTTGCTAATTGCTTACCAAAGCTGTTCCTTTATGTGGTAGGGTATATGCTGCTGTTAAATTCTAGTACCTGATTGAATGATTAACTCATTTTGTTTATCTGTTCCAAATAATTGATATATATTTTACATTTGCTAGTCAACCTGTTCAGAGATGTTATGATGTAGTCCTGGTTCAGATGGGACTTGAATCCAGGTTTCCTGACTCGGGGCAGATGTCCCCACTCTTAAACATTGAGCGTCCACTCCCTAGAAACACTGGTTCTATTTTGCCATTTTATTGCATTCGTTGTCTAACAGTAGTGAGACTAAAAGTGCCTGAGTACTATTGGTCAACAAAATTCACTTACAATGGGACTAAAATCATTCCTTTTGGTGTAAAGGTCTCAGTATGTTGTCTCCAAATATATTTGATTGGAATGTACGTTTGTTTTCCTGTCCTCCCGGCAGCCCGTATGTGGAAGATTCTGACATTCATTGTTGCGATTCCTGGTGTAACTGTCTGCATGTTGAACTGCTACCTGAAGGCACAGCAGCACAGCCATGAGAGACATGATTTTGTTCCTTATGAACACCTCCGCATCAGGACCAAAGTGAGTACTGTATCAAACTTAAAGGATTGTTATTAGCATGGAAATCTTGTGCTGTTGTAGAGTTAACAAATAATGCATGTGCACAAAGTTGTCAAATGTAAAGTATCAAAATTAGCATTCCTCACTTACTAAGTCAAATTCTTTAAAGCATGAGTTCTCTAAAGAAAATCCGATGTGAAATACAAATTAGTACCTGGAAAATAAGAGTAAATCACCTTATGTCTAAGGTGTTTATTAGTTACTAGAGGCAATGTAATTTTGGATCTCTGTTATTCTGAACTTTGGCGCAGAAACTTAAGTGTCACACTTGAAAGCCCAAACATTGATCTAAACTCTTCCTTTGGACCAGTTGATGTAATCTGACTTCTGTTTACCATATTAAGTAAAACTGGCAATTCATAGTTAACACCATAATTAATGGTAATAATGTTCATATTATTGAATGGTCTCCCATTAATCAAGTGACAAACCTGTGTCAATTGAAATGTGATTCATTCTTTTTCATCCAGTAGTAAGGTTTCAGGGAATTGTACCATAGTACTATTTATTGAGAAATTAGTTGAAAAATGTGGCATTGAAAAAGCACAGCCAGTCAGGCAGCATCTGAAGAGCAGGAGAGTTGACATCAACAATGGCTGATCAACAGCTTATGCCTGAAACGTTGTCTCTCCTGCTCCTCTGATGCTGTGCTTTCTCCAGCGTCACACTTTTCAACTCTAACTCTCCAGCATTTACACTCCTCACTTTCTCCCTATTGAGAAATTAGCTGACTCAAGCAGTTTATTCAGTTCATTCCAGTGACAACTCATAGTCATACAGCATGGCAATAGACCCTTTGGTCTAACTCATCCAAGCTGACCAGATTTCCCAAAGTAAACTAGTCCCACTTGCCTGTATTTGACCCATATCCCTCTAAACCTTTCTTATTCATGTACCTGTCCAAATTTATTCAAATGTTATAACTATACCTGCATCTACCACTTCCTCTAGCAGTTCACCCTCTTTGTGAAAAGGTTGCCCATCTGGTCCCTCTAAATCTTTTTTCTCTCACCTTAGAATTATGCCCTCTAGTTTTGAACTCCCCTATCCTAGGAAACAAACCTTTTGCTTTTCACCTTATCTATATCCTTCATGATTTTAAGTTGAATTTCTCTTCCTCTTCTGGCTTTGTTAGGTGTTGAGTTGGATCTGGGGGGAAGGTGGGTTAATGGGGTGAAAGGTGATTTGAGGCATTCACCCTAAGATCTAAGCATCAAAATTTATCCTGCCTGTGGCGCACCTTTGATTTTAAATAGCTGTTGACCCACTACCCATAGAGAAACTGTTTCTTCAGTTTTATATAAGATATTGAAATTGAGAATACTTGACTGAGCCCAAGTGAAGGGTGCACTGATGAAATGAGATTGTCTTCCCCCATGAATTTCCTCTGCTGTATCTGCAGAAGAAGGCATGTAGCATGTGATAATAGGATGACTCTGGGCTGGCTCACTATTGACTGGATCAGTTTGGGGCTGATAGTGTTTGAAAATACCTGACTTTGCCAGTCCCTCACTTTGTATAATACTCTTGTCTAATATAATGTATGGCTGGAGATTTCAATGGATTCTCTTTTTTTTTTATTTGAAGCTGAGGGGGAGTAATGACAATGGATCACAGGCATTTAAAATTTTGAAGTTAGTTTAATTTTAGTTCACATCTTCACTCGGGCACTGTCAAGTACTTTTCAGTTTTATACGTGAGATACCAAAATTAATAGGTTTTAATGGAAAATTAATCTGTACAGGTAGTGGGCTGACAGGTATTTAACCAAAGGTGCTCCACAGGTCAGATAAACTTTGATTTTAAGCAAGGTGAATGACTTGGTCCACATTTTGCCTTCTGGAACAATTTCACTAATGTACTGTTTTACTATTCCATCCACAGCCATTCCCTTGGGGTGATGGGACGCACTCATTCTTCCACAATCCCCATACCAATCCTCTGCCCACTGGCTGGGAAGATGCAGAGGAACATTGAAAAGTTGAAGCTGAGAAGACTGGCCCTGTGTTTATGAACCATTTCTTCACGTCTAAAAAGATCATGTGAATGTGTGCATTATTTTTAAAAAGCGAATATGTAATGTGTTCACCTTTAATGAGGTAACACCATAATAAATATACTGTGAAAAATTCAATTTTTGTGGCGTAAGTGAATGCTGTTGGATCTGATGGGTTGAGCTTTAGTTAATGACTAAAATACAAGAAATTTTAATCTGCTTTGAAGCTTTTAGGGGAATGTTCTATGTGGTGCTTGAGTGTAACATTTTGTAACAAGTCCAGAATAAGGCCAGCTTCTTTCTCTGAGCTTGGACTCCACTCATTACCAATGTTGGAAACTATTCAGACCTGGGATTTGTTACCATCTGTTCTTTGCTCCAGTAAGAAATCGATATAAAGCAATGGATTATGTATGTACATCTAATGCTCAATGTCAGATTATCAAAATTGACAGCATGAAAGCAAGTAAAAGGGCTTCATCATCTTAGAATCAGAAATGTGCAGCATAGTCCAACTCGTCCAGGCTGGCCACATATCTTAATCTCGTTGCATTTAGCTGATATCCCTCCAAACTGTTCCTATTCATATAACTATCCAGATGCCTTTTAAATGTAATTGTACTAACTTCCTCTGGCAGCTCATTCCATACACACACCACCCTCTGCATGAAAAAGTTGCCCCTTATGTTGTCTGGTTCGCACCTCAGTCAAAGTAAAACGCTCAGGGACTGTATAGTTTTTCCTCCTTCGTCTTTATTCCGGGTCCTGGGGGGAGATAGAACGATCGCCCATGTGCACAGAGACATGAGTTCTTGGTCAGCAGATTCTTGTTGAATTATATAGTCACTTACAAGGAGCAGCATCCAGATAAGGCATGCTGATCGGAACAGTCACCCAATCGATGAGTCTCAATAATAGAGATTAAACCATCTGGTGTTTATACAATGAATGTTCTTAACTGGCTTCACAAGAATGCTTTTCACCTTGATTTAACTGTCTTTGCATAATGAATACTTCATTTTGTTAACTGGCTTTGCATAATGAATTGCCTCCAGCACCTCATTGTTTACTGCAAGTTCTTATCTGATTCAAATCATGTTAGCGGAGCCTTTTGCCGAGCAACCCTAAACCTAACTCTGTCAACCTGCTCATACCTTATACACTTTCTCATTCCCTTGTTGTTATTTCATTGTAACTACTTAGATGGTACTACCAGCTTTCATAAGACTGTCAGCCAGTATTTAAGCAAGCTATTGACACACTGCATACAATGATTATAACAACAAAAGTTACTAGTCTGTGCAGTAAACAGAATTTGAAGAATCTGCCCAGGTGGAAAAAATTAACCACTAAAGTTATTAAATCCACAGTCCTTGGTGACCACTCCAACCCCTCTAAGTCTAGTGGAAACGAGCCAGTTCTCCAAAATCTCCTTCAGTAAAGTCCAACCTGAAAACAAAATTCAGTCTGTCCTTGCACACCACTAATAAGTCTCAATTCTTGGATAAGGGCAGTTAAATACTTTAACTGACGAGACTTCCATCTGTGTGGAGACGCTTCAGCTGGAGGATACCAGCCCATCTGAGCATGCAGTGCAGCTGCAGGTTAGGTGAATGCAGCAATCTTTGCTGCTTCTGCTTCTACTCTGCTGTCGAATGTAACAAAGCCAACTGGCTGTTTTGATGTTAGCTTGATATGAATTTTCATATCCCTTAAACAATCAAAAGACAAGGTAAAGCTCACATGGTTTAATGTCCATAGGGAGGCCACTGACAAAAAACGTATGGGCCTCCTCTTCACTGTTAGCTTCTCCACTTTTCAGCCCCCCCCCAAATCACGAGCATGATTGAATCCATTGGATCAGGTTGTGAAGGGTCCAAAGGCATGCTTTACCTGTGAGTGAAGATAACTCTCGAGACAACGTTAGCTGTTGAAAGTACCTTTGTATTTCCCCTCATTCCTTGCCTGCCAAGGTGGTTATCAATTTGAAGACAGTCACACATTTAACTACACTAAATTGTGTCTGACTATTTCAACATTCTTTGGATTCTTAAAGTCTATTACTCTGTTCACTATTTATGACATTATCAAGTTTTATACAATCCATAAACTTCTAAATTCTACTGTCTAAACAATTTGTCAATTATAAGCAACAATCAATGGTCCTAAAATCAAACCTTTGGGGGACCCCATTCAGATTATTCAAAAATTTTTCTTTAACAAATGGATATTTGGCTAATGTGAAAGCTGTCAGGAAAAGTATTTTAAAAGTCTGGAACAGCAAGAAAACAAAATATTCAAGAGTCAGTTTCAGTTCAGATTTAAATCTCAAATATGGGAAACAAATGCAGAATATTCTAAAATATGTTTTCCAAATGAAGCTTTTAAATAAAACAGTCAGAATTACTGTGTCAACTTTGGTAGAGAACAGCATTCTTTGAATTTGCAATATGAAGGGGGCCAATGAAGTCTTAATAATGAACAGAAGTGAACTAGTTCAGCCTCAAGTTCTAAAATCTTTAACAAAACATCAAACTCAAAATGCACTCTTTTTATGAACACTCCGCACGAAAAACACAGCTACAAAGGTATTTTAATACAATAATCTCATCTGGCTAAAGTATGACCACTGACCCAACTGTTTGTTTCAAACAAGCATTGTAGAATTTCAAACAAATCAGGGGCTTAAGGCACTCAATTAATTTGTTTTAAGATGTCCAGTTTGATAATTTTAAATAGGACATAATGTTGTACAATTTCAATGTAAAAACAAAATCTGCCCCTTTACATCGCCCACAAAAGAAGTTGAATTGAGATCCTGATTCAAACAAAGCAAAACAGTTCCTTAAAAGGATTTTCCGAACCAGTTTCAACAAACCAAAATTTTGAAACATCAAACACTCTCAGCACGGCACGATTTACATTGAAACTTTCCTTTTTCAACCCAAGTATTGGTACAACCTTAATTTCAGTGTTTCTCTTTTTTTGCATCCTTTCACTGAATTTACTCCTATAAAAAGAGAAAGCCCTCACAGCAGAGCACATGGTGCCACAGTCCAAGCCACTCCCTTTCCCAGAACAAAGACTCGCAGAGCCTCAAATTTTGCCACTAGGGGACTTTAACCCCTTTTGCACTTAACTCCTCAAGTGGGGGCTCAACCCCCAATTAAACACAGAGTACTCCAATCTCAATTTAATACAGAGAACTTGAACCCCAATACAGTGCAGAGGAAATGAACCTCAATAAAACACAGGAGATTTGAATCTCAATTTAGCCCAGAGGATTCGACTCCAATATAGCATGGAGGACTTGAACCTTAATTAATTCCCCCCGCCACCAATACAGCGAAGAGGAAATATAAACACTACTGCAGTTAGGGGGTAGTGTGGGGGTAAAAGTAAAAAATATATAACCAGGAGAAAAAAAAGGAAAAAAACTACAGCTCAGAGGACTTGAACCTAATTAATCCCCCTCAAATACAGCGCAGAGGACTTGAACCTCAATTCAGCCCAGAGGACTCGAGCGTCTGTTTAATAGCATGCTCGTAAAACTGTGTCTCTCAACCAAACTAATTACCACTCGAGGAGTCCGTAGAATAGAGAATAATTGAAAGGAGGGACCATTTCCAACTCACAGGTATGTCAAGAGGGACCAAGGTTTAAAATCTTACCTTGTCGGCCCATCCTTCTCAAGACACCAATGTTCTGGGTGATCGCTGACACCGTCCAACCATAACTATTCATTTGGATCCTGCCAACTATGCCAATATTATTGTCTCGTTCCCACTTCAGTCAAAGCAAAACGCGAAGAAACACAGTATAATTTTATCTCCTTCAGCTTTATTCTGAGCCCTGGCGTGAGAGAGAATGATTGCCCATGTGCACAGGGATATGAGTTCTAGGTCTTCTCTCAACAGCAGATTCTTAATGAATTATATAGTCACTTATAGGGAGTTGCATCCGGATAAGGCAACATTCATTTTGATTGGGTGACTATTACAATTAGCGAGTTTCAATCGTACAGATTAAGCCATCTGTTGTTACACAATGAATGTTCTTAACCTTAACTGGCTTCACATAATGAAGCTTTTCACCTTTTTTAACTGTCTTTGCATAACGAATACTTCTTCATGTTGTTAGCTGGCTTTGCATAATGAATGCTTTTTCACTTCGTTAACCTACTACCCTTGCCTCCAGCACCGCATTGTTTACTTACATTGTCTGATCCAGGTGAGACCAGTGAGCCTGACATCAGTGGTGGGCAAATTGTTGGAGGGAATCCTGAGGGACAGGATGTACATGTATTTGGAAAGGCAAGGACTGATGAAGGATAGTCAGCATGGTTTTGTGCGTGGGAAATCATGTCTCACAAACTTGATTGAGTTTTTTAAAGAAATAACAAAGAGGATTGATGAGGGCAGAATGGTGGACATGATCTATATGGACTTCAGTAAGGCGTTCGACAAGGTTCCCCATGGGAGATGGTTAGCAAGGATAGATCTCATGGAATATAGGGAGAACTAGCATTTGGATACAGAACTGGCTCAAAGGTAGAAGACAGAGAGTGGTGGTGGAGGGTTGTTTTTCAGACTGGAGGCCTGTGACCAGTGGAGTGCCACAAGGATCAGTGCTGGGTCCACTACTTTTCATCATTTATAGAAGTTATTTGGATGTGAGCATAAGAGGTACAGTTAGTAAGTTTGCAGATGACACCAAAGTTGAAGGTGTAATGGACAGCGAAGAGGGTTACCTCCAATTACAATGCGATCTTGATCAGATGGACCAATGGGCTGAGAAGTGGCAGATGGAGTTTAATTTAGATAAATGCAAGGTGCTACATTTTGGGAAAGCAAATCTTAGCAGAACTTATACACTTAATGATAAGGTCCTAGGGAGTGTTGCTGAACAAAGAGACCTTGGAGTGCAGGTTCATAGCTCCTTGAAAGTGGAGTCGCAGGTAGATAGGATAGTGAAGAAGGCCTTTGGTATGCTTTCCTTTATTGGTCAGAGTATTGAGTACAGGAGTTGGAAGGTCATGTTGCAGCTGTACAGGACATTGGTTAGGCCACTGTTGGAATATTGTGTGCAATTCTGGTCTCCCTCCTATCGGAAAGAAGTTGTGAAACTTGAAAGGTTCAGAAAGAATTTACAAAAATTCTCCAGGGTTGGAGAATTTGAGCTATAGGGAGAGGTTGAACAGGTTAGGGCTGTTTTCCCTGGAGCATCAGAAGCTAAGGGGTGACCTCTGACGAAAGAACTCGAAGACCTTAGGCTCATCCGAGAGAACGAGATCTTTCTGGACAAGACCTTCAGTGATGTTATTACACCAATCATGCCAGAAGAGAGCAGAAGAGTGCAGACGATGAGGAAGGCAGAGAGGAGACAGGTGCAAGAGACGCCGGGAGAAATACCTGTCAGGAACAAGTTGAAGCTTTTGGAAACAGTAGAGTCTGATGACACTACCAGTTCGCAAGGCGGCCATGTTTGTCAATCAAAAGTTGCCGCAGAAGCAGAGCGGAAGAGTCGGGCATCGCATAGAGCTGTGGTAATAGGGGACTCCATCGTGAGAGGAACTGACCGGGGTTTTTGTGGCAGCAGATGGGATTTAAGGATGGTGTGTTGCTTTCCTGGTGCTAGAGTGAAAGACATCGCGGACAGAGTGCAGGACATCCTCAAGGACGAGGGTGAAGAGCCCGAGGTGGTGGTACACATCGGCACAAATGATGTCGGGAAGAAGAGGAGGAACATACTACAGCGAGACTTCGCAGAACTAGGAAGAAGGCTAAAAAGCAGGACGTCCAAGGTGGTTATCTCCAGTTTGCTTCCAGTTCCTTGGGTTAGTGTGGCCAGAAACCGGGAGATAATGGACTTGAACGTGTGGTTGGGGAACTGGTGCAGGAAGCAAGGTTTCAAGTTCTTGGATCACTGGGGTATATTTTATGGTAACCATAAATTCTACAAGAGAGACGGCTTGCACCTTAATAGAACAGGGATCGGCATTCTGGCAGGCAGGTTTTCTGCTGCAACACCGCTACATTTAAACTAAGTAGCGGGGGGGAGGGGACAAGCTGGATGTTTAAAAAGGAAATTGAAGGGGTAGTTAGAACAAGAGAAGTCAAGAAAGACAACTGTATCAAGGAGGCAGAAAACTGGAAAAGGCATCATGCTGTAAAGTTGAGTGAAATAAGGGTTGAGGGGAAGGGTGAGAGCAGTAACAAATTAAAAATTCTATATATGAATGCACGAAGCATTAGACACAAGGTGGATGAGCTTGAGGCTCTTTTGGAAATTGGCAGATACGATATTGTGGGGATAACTGAGACGTGGCTTCATGGGGACAGGGCCTGGGAAATGAATATTCAAGGCTACACGTGCTATCGTAAGGATAGACTGACGGGCAGAGGGGGTGGGGTGGCCTTGTTGGTAAGGGAGGATTTTCAGTCCCTTGCGCGGGCGGACCTAGAGTCAGGGGATGTAGAGTCAGTGTGGATAGAGCTTCGAAACACTAAGGGTAAAAAGACCCTCATGGGAGTCATCTACAGGCCCCCAAACAGTAGTCTGGATGTTGGAGGTAAGTTGAATCAGGAGCTGAAATTGGCTTGTCACAAAGATGTTACTACAGTTGTTATGGGGGATTTTAACATGCAGGTAGACTGGGAGAATCAGGATGGTATCGGGCCTCAAGAAAGAGACTTTGTGGAGTGCCTCAGAGATGGATTTTTAGAGCAGCTGGTGCTGGAGCCGACCAGGGATAAGGCGATTCTGGATCTGGTATTGACCTCGAAGTGAAGGAGCCATTGGGAAGTAGTGACCATAATACAATAAGCTTCAATCTGCAATTTGAGAGGGAGTGGGTACAATCTGAAGTGACAATATTTCAGTTGAATAAAGGGAAATATGGAGCTATGAGGGAGCAACTGGCCAAAGTTCAATGGTTCAATACCTTAACAGGGAAGACCGTGGAGGAACAATGGCGGATATTTCTGTGTATAATGCAGAAGATGCAGGATCAGTTCATTCCTAAAAGGAAGAAAGATCCCAGGAGGAGACATGGGCGGCCGTGGCTGACGAGGGAAGTAAAGAAACATATAAGGTTAAAAGAGAAAAAGTATAACTTAGCGAAGATAAGCGGGAAAACGGAGGACTGGGAAGCTTTTAAAGAACAACAGAGGATTAGTAAGAAGGAAATACGCAGAGAAAAAATGAGGTACGAAGGTAACCTGGCCAAGAATATAAAGGAGGATAGTAAAAGCTTTTTTAGGTATGTCCAAGGCAAAAAAATGGTTAGGACAAAAATTGGGCCCTTGAAGACAGAAGCAGGGGAATATATTACTGGGAACGAAGAAATGGCAGAGGAATTAAATGGGTACTTCAGATCTGTGTTCACTGGGGAAGACACAAGCAATCTCCCTGAGGTAACAGTGGCTGAAGGACCTGAACTTAAGGGAATTTCTATTTGCCAGGATTTGGTGTTGGAGAGACTGTTAGGTCTGAAGGTTGATAAGTCTCCGGGACCTGATGGCCTGCATCCCAGGGTACTGAAGGAGGTGGCTCGGGAAATCGTGGATGCGCTGGTGATTATTTTCCAGAGTTCAATAGAATCGGGGTCGGTTTCTGAGGATTGGAGGGCGGCTAATGTTGTGCCACTTTTTAAGAAGGGTGGGCGGGAGAAAGGAGGAAATTATAGACCAGTTAGTCTGACCTCAGTGGTGGGAAAGATGCTGGAGTCTATTATAAAGGATGAAATTACGGCACATCTGGATAATAGTAACAGGATAGGACAGAGTCAGCATGGATTTATGAAGGGGAAATCATGCTTGACTAATCTTCTTGAATTTTTTGAGGATGTAACTCGGAAGATGGACGAGGGAGATCCAGTGGATGTAGTGTACCTGGACTTTCAGAAAGCTTTTGATAAAGTCCCACACAAGAGGTTAGTGAGTAAAATTAGGGCGCACGGGATTGGGGGCAAAGTACTAGATTGGATAGAGAATTGGTTGGCTAATAGGAAACAAAGGGTAGTGATTAACGGCTCCATTTCGAAATGGCAGGCAGTGACCAGTGGGGTACCGCAGGGATCCGTGCTGGGACCGCAGCTTTTTACAATATATGTAAATGATATAGAAGATGGTATCAGCAATAACATTAGCAAATTTGCTGATGTCACAAAGCTAGGTGGTAGGGTGAAATGTGATGAGGATGTTAGGGGATTACAGGGTGACCTGGACAAGTTAGGTGAGTGGGCAGATGCATGGCAGATGCAGTTTAATGTGGATAAATGTCTGGTTATCCACTTTGGTGGCAAGAACAGGAAGGCAGATTACTACCTCAATGGTATCAAATTAGGTAAAGGGGCTGTTCAGAGAGATCTGGGTGTTCTTGTCCACCAGTCAATGAAGGCAAGCATGCAGGTACAGCAGGTCGTGAAGAAGGCTAATAGCATGCTGGCCTTCATAACAAGAGGGATTGAGTATAGAAGCAAAGAGGTGCTTCTGCAGCTGTACAGGGCCCTGGTGAGACCACACCTGGAGTACTGTGTACAGTTCTGGTCTCCAAATTTGAGGAAAGACATTCTGGCTATTGAGGGAGTGCAGCGTAGATTCACGAGGTCAATTCCTGGAATGGCAGGATTGCCTTACACGGAAAGACTGAAGTGACTGGGCTTGTATACCCTTGAGTTTAGAAGACTGAGAGGGGATCTGATTGAAACGTATAGGATTATGAAAGGACTGGACACTCTGGCAGGAGGGAACATATTTCCGTTGATGGGGGAGTGCCGAACCAGAGGACACAACTTAAAAATACGGGGTAGACCATTTAGGACAGAGATGAGGAGAAACTACTTCACCCAGAGAGTGGTGGCTGTGTGGAATGCTCTGTCCCAGAGAGCAGTGGAGGCCCAGTCTCTGGATTCATTTAAGAAAGAATTGGATAGAGCTCTTAAAGATAGTGGAGTCAAGGGGTATGGAGATAAGGCTGGAACAGGATACTGATTAGGAATGATCAGCCATGATCATATTGAATGGCGGTGCAGGCTCGAAGGGCAGAATGGCCTACTCCTGCATCTATTGTCTATTGTCTATTGTCTATTGTCTTATAGAGGTTTATAAAATCATGAGGGGCATGGATAGGAGAAAAAGACAAAGTCTTTTCCCTGGGGTTGGGGAGTCCAGAACTAGAGGGTATAGGTTTAGGGTGAGAGGAGAAAGCTATAAAAGAGGGAGGAGTTTTTACACAGAGGATGATATGTGTATGGATTGAGCTGCCAGAGGAAGTGGTGGAAGTTGGTACAATTGCAACATTTAAAAGGCACCTGGATGGGTATATGAATAGGAAGGGTTTGGAGGGTTATGGGCCAGTTGCTGGCAGGTGGGACTAGATTGGGTTGGGATATCTGGTCGGCATGGACAAGGTGGACCGAAGGGTCTATTTCTATGCTGTACATCTCTCTGACTGTCTGAATCTATGCTAGCTGAGCTTTTTGTCAAGCAAGCCTAAACTTAACTCTTTCCCTACCTATTCATACCTTATACACCTTCTCACTTAGATTCCTTTTAGATCTTTCCCCTCACCCTAAACCTATACCCTCTCATTCTGGACTCCCCCACCCTGGGGAAAAGACTTTGTCTTTTTCTCCTATCCATGCCCCTCATGATTTTATAAACCTCTATAAGGTCTTCAGTGGCTCAGTGGTTGGCACAATTGCCTCTCAGCGTTGGGACCCAGGTTTGATTCCAGCATCAGTCAACTGACTGTATGGAGTGTGCACATTCTTTCTGTATCTGTGTGGGTTTCCTCGAGGTGCTCCGGTTTCCTTCCACAAACCAAAGATTGTGGCAGGTTAGGTGAATTGGCTGTGCTAAATTGCCCATAGTATTCAGGGATGTGTAGATTAGGCACATTAGTCAGAGGTGAATGTCGAGTATTAGAGTAGGGGAATGGGTCTGGGTGGGTTACTCTTCAGAGTGTCAGTTTGGACTTGTTGGGCCAAATGGCCTGTTTCCAAACTGTAGGGATTTTGTGATTAACGCTCCAGAGAAAATAGCCCCATTCGTTTCAGCCTCTCCCTATAGCTCAAACCTTCCAATCCTGGGAACTTCCTTGTAAATCTTTTCTGAACCATTTCAAGTTCACAACATCCTCCTTAAAGCAAGGAGACTTGAATTGCACACAGTATTCCAAAAGTGGCCTAACCAATTAACTGCAGAACAATTACACTGTTATTGCTGTTTATGTGGCAAGAAGCATGTCTCTTTTAGCTTTTGGGTCAGTCTTAAATAATAAATTGGAGTTAACACACTCTGTCTGCAGAATAACATTCTTTCATAGTGAGTGCTGCAAAAGCTTTTCTCTGGACTCTATGGCGGAAGCAAATTCAGACAAGATATCTGAAGGCAATAACTTTGCTTTCTGAAAGGAAGAATAGTCAAGGTTCTGAGCAGAAAGGTATTAAATTAACTGGTGATTCTAAGAGCCGATGCAAACACAGTGGGCTGAATGGCCTCCTGTGCTGGAACAATGGATTCTTGGGTTAGATGTAAAGATCTAAATAATTCTCCGATGACTGTCTGTATATAGTGAACAGATTTGCTACATCTACAGAAACACACCATTACCACATCTATGTAGTTAGCTTTGTGCATGCACCAATTCAGACTGAATTACCAACAATACTGGTTATGTGGGTTGCAACGTTGGGTGAATTAAAAATAGGGAGAAGTTAATCTAGTCTTGAGTTGGTGAGTTAATATACCTTGATCTGCTAGTCTGTTTCTATTCCAGACTTAAAATATTATTTTTGCTTTTATGTAAATTGCATAGCTTATGGTATTGCTTATGGATATAGACAGCACATCTGTTCATAATGTTTCCAAATGGATAGGTGTAACTATGAGTCCTGCTATGAACAGATTCCAAACTCAGCTCTATTATGAGAGACCAGGCCAGTTGAGGATCATGGAAATAGACCCTTTGACCCAACTTGTCCATATCGATCAGTTTCCTCTCATAATTTTGTATATTTCCATCAGACTTCACCCTCAGCCACCTTTGCTCCAGGTAAAACAAACTCAGTCTATCCAGTGTCTTCCCATACCTGAGACTTGCCATCGGAGGCAACATCCTGGTGAATCTCCTCTGCGCCCTATCCAGTGTTGTGACGAGAATTGCACAGTGTTCTATCTGTGACCTTGCAAATATTTTATAAAGTTGTAACAAAGCTTCCTTGCTCCTATATTCTACACCCCAGCTAATGAAAACAAGCATCCTGTATGCCTCCTTAACCACTCTGTCTACCTGTGCTGACACCTTCAGGAATCTATGGACTTGTACATTAGGGTCCCTTTGTTTTTCAATACTCCTTAGGGACCTACCATTCATTTTGTATAACCTTCTCTCATTAAACCTCTCAAAATGCATCACCTCACACTCATCAGGACTAAATTCTATCTGCTGTTGCCCTACTCAATATCAAACTATACCCTGAAACCATCCTCCTCACTGTCATCAGCACCACCAATTTGTGTGTCATCTGCAAATTTACTATTTATACCTTCTACATTCACATCCAAGTCATTAATGTACATAAAATGACAAACAGCGAATGTCCCAGCACCGATCCCTGTGGTACCCTGTTGGTCACAGGCTTCCAATCACAAAAACATCTCTCCATCATTACCCCCTTGCTTTCTGCTTACAAGACAATTTTGGATCATGTTTTCCAACTTCTGTTGGATCCCAAGGGCTCATAACATTTGGACCAGCTTTCCATGTGGGATCTTGTCAAAGACCTTATTGAAGTTTGTGTAAACAATATCACTGCACCAGCCTCATCAATATATTAGTCACCTTTTCAGGAAAACTCAAATTAGTCAGGTACGATCTTTCTCCGTGCTGATTGTCCCTGCTTTTCCAAGTGTTGATTAATCCTGTACCTCAGGATCTTTTCCAATAATTTCTCTACCACTGACGTCAGACTAACTGGTCTATAATTATCTAGCCTATCCCTATTGCCTGTCTTGAAAAAAGAACCACATTAGCTATTCTCCAGACATCTGACATTTCACTTGTGGCCAGTGAAGTATTAAGTGTCCCTACTGGAGCCCCAGAAATCTCTTCCCTTGCCTCCCATATCAGCCTGGGCTACATCTCATCAGGCGGTGGGGATTTACACACCTTTATGCCTACTGCCACCTCCTTATTAATCTCAGCACGTTCCAAGGCCTCAGATTCCTAAATGGAATCTCCAGCTACAATGTCTTTTTTAGATTAGATTAGATTAGATTATTTACAGTGTGGAAACAGGCCCTTCGGCCCAACAAGTCCACACCGCCCCGCCGAAGCGCAACCCACCCATACCCCTACATTTACCCCTTACCTAACACTACGGGCAATTTAGCATGGCCAATTCACCTGACCTTTCTCCTCTGAATACAGATGTGAAGTATTCATTTAAGACCTCTCCCAAGTCCATGGATCCATGCACCTTATCCAACGTGTTGAACACTTCATGAGGACTGTGCTGTTGTTTTTGATGATAGCTCATTCTTAAACTCTTCCACCAAAGAACCTGCTCTACCCTCAATGCAAACTTAAGTCACTGCTCCAGGCTCTGCTGACAAAGTGGTGGTGTTCCTACCTCTGGGCCAGTCGGTATGGGTTCAAGACACACTTGCCCTCGACATATGTTGTAACGTGAACAGATTAATTAAAAATATATATGTCACTGTCCTTCATACCTCTACATACTGCTGTTAAGCAACTGATATGTAAAGGTACTATCTGGAATTGACTGGATATGCCAGGTGATATACCATGTGCCCTTGTTGATTTAGGAAGATATTCTTGGAATAAAAATATCTTGTGGGTTAAATTTTCCAAAACGAAATTTAAACTTTCTGTCAGATGTTTTAATGTATTATCTACTTAAGAGCTATTCTTGCTAATCTCACTCACTCAACTCTTAGGAATTAGCTTTGAGTACAGGAGTTGGGAGGTCATGTTGAGGCTGTACAGAACATTGGTTAAGCCACTTTTGGAATATTGCGTGCAATTCTGGTCTCCCTCCTATAGGAAAGATGTTGTGAAATTTGAAAGTGTTCAGAAAAGATTTACAAGGATGTTGCCAGGGTTGGAGGGTGTGAGCTATAGGGAGGGGTTGAATAGGCTCGGGCTGTTTTCCCTGGAGCATCAGAAGCTGAGGGGTGACCTTATAGAGGTTTATAAAATCATGAGGGGCATGGATAAGGTAAATAGACAAGGCCTTTTCCCTGGGATGAGGGAGTCCAGAACTAGAGGGCATAGGTTTAAGGTGAGAGGGGAAAGATCTAAGGGGTAACCTTCTTGCAGAGGGTGGTGTGTGTATGGAATGTGCTGCCAGAGGAAGTGGTGGAGGCTGGTACAATTGCAACATTTAAAAGGCATCTGGTTGGCATATGAATAGGAAGGGTTTGGAGGGATATGGGCCAAGTGCAGGCAAATGGGACGAGATTAGGTTAGGATATCTGGTCAGCATGGAGTTGGACCAATGGCTTTGTTTCCATGCTGTACATCTCTATGACTCTATAACTGCAGATAGAGTCAAAGATGTACAGTATGGAAATAGATGTTTCTGTTCAACTTGTCCATGCCAACGATCCGAAGAAAATCGAGTCCTATTTGGCTCATATTCCTCTCAACCCTTCCTATTCATATATCCATCCAGATGCCTTTTAAATGTTGTAATTGTACCTGTCTCTACCACTTCCTCTGGCAGCTCATTCCATACACACACCACCTTCTGCGCGAAAGTTGTCTCTTAGGTCCCTGTTAAATCGTTCCCCTCTCACCTTAAACCTATGCCCTCTAGTTTTGGGCTGCCAGCCTGGGGAAAAGGCCTTGTCTATTTACCCTATCCATGTCCCTCATGATTTTATAAACCTCTATAAAGTCACCCCTCAGCCTCCGACGGTCCAGGGAAAACAGCCTCGGCCTAATCAGCTTCTACCTGCAGCTCGAACCCTCCAACCCTGGCAACATCCTTGTAAATCTTTTCTGAACCCTTCTGTGCTGTAAGTCCCGAAATAAAACGAAATTGCTGAAGGAACGAAGGTCTGGCAGTATCTGTGGAAAGAAAGCAGAGTCAACGTTTCAAGTCCAATGTCCCTTCTTCAGAACTGAAAGTAGCTAAGTAAAGGTGGTCTAAATGCTGATGACAGGGGTGAGGGTGAAGAACTGTGCAGATAGATGGAGATGGAGTCCTGTGGAGAGAAGGAAGGTGAGCAGACAAAGGAGGGGTTGATAATAAGCCAGAAAAGGAGAAAAGCTGATAATGGGAAGCACAAGCAAGTGAAAATGGGTAGGCCTAAGTTGATGCAGGACCCGGGGTGTTGGGGTGCATAAACGACATGGAAGGGGTTTAAAGGCTCTAAAGTTATTGATCTCCCTATTGAGTCTTGAAGGTTGCAGGATCATCAAGCGGAAAATGAGAAGTTGTTCTTCCAGCTTGCACTGAGCCTCACTGGAGCTGTGCAGCAGGCCTGAGACAGAGATATTGGCCAGGGAGTACGGTGGTGTGTTGAAATGGCAGGCAACTGGAAGCTCAGGGTCTTTTGCATGGACAGAATGTAGGTGTTCCACAAGGCAGTGGCCCAGTCTGCATTTCATCTCCCTAATGTACAGGAGACCATATTGTGAACATATAGAAATCTAGGTGGCCTGAAACAATCATCAACTGAGCAACTGGGCAGTGTTTATGCTATAGTGAGAGGGGGAAGGTGTTGATAATTCAGATTGAGTGCTCGGAATGTGAGAGTGGCAAAGCAATGGTGTATCTAACTGCCAGACTGGAAAGAACAGACAGTCCCACTGAAGGGGGGGAGGGGAGAGAGGATATTGTGATAGAGAATGTAACAAGTAAAGCTAAAAGAAAAAGGAGGAATGGGAGTGGGTTCACAATCTGAAGGTGTTGAACTCAATATTAAGTCCACAAGGTTGTAAAGTCTGAAGCTGAGATGTTGTTCCTGCAGTTTGCGCTGGGATTGACTGGAACACTGGAACAGCATGCCGAGGACAGACATGTGGGCTGTGTTATAATGACCAGCTATGGGAACGTCAGGGTCATGCTTGCGCAAGGAATAGTTGGCTTTGCTATAGGCAGAGTCGAAAAGTCTGGTGCTGGAAAAGCACAGCAGGTCAGGCAGCATCCAAGCAGTAGGAGAGTTGACTTTTCAGGCATAAGCCCTTCAACAGGAATGTGGAGGGGGAAGGGAGCTGAGAAAAGAAGTACAGACTCTCAGACAGTTGTATTCAGAGATCCAAGACAGGCAGAAAATGAGGGGGTGGGGGGAGCAATAATTGTTATGAACAGCAACAGAAAAAGCTATTCTCTTTTAGCCTCCAGGCCAGGTGCTGCTGGGTGTGTGTTTGTGTGTGTTCTCTAGTCAAAGAGATAGGGATTACACAAATGTAAGGTTACTGGAAGATTGGCTGTGTGTGCCCTTGCAGAGGAGTTGCAGAAAGTGGATCTTCCAACTGGATGTCTGATCAGGGATTCTCAGGAGACCAAAGGAAGACAGTTCAACAGAAACTAGGTGTTCTGACACAGTAAAATGGGGACAAGTGAGCTTGTTGGAAAGTGGGAATAACTTTAGACTGGTTCCCGTATAGGCTACAAGTGTAAACTATAAATGCAGTTTTGTTTTATTCTCGTGTGGGATATGGGTGTCACTAGCTGGGTCTTATTGCCGGTCCCTAGTTGCCCATGAGAGGGTGGTGGTGGTGGTGAAGGTCAGAGAATGGGGAAATCATAAGAAAAGTTGACGTATTTCGGTCAGTCGGAGGTCTCTTTGCTTCCTCCTTGAACAGGAGTTGAACATTTCCCAAGCACTCTCCTTTGCCTGTCTAAGCTCACTCACAATCTCACTGAACAACTCCTCCTTTAATTTGCCTTTGATACTGATATGGGCCCTGGTTATTTGCCAGTCTCCCGGTAGGGGATGTGGACTATTCCTTGTTCCAATCCTACTCAGGCCCCCTCCCACATCTCATTCTCCAGTATTCCGATAATTGTATTGGTGCTGCTTTCTGTTCTCGACTGGAACTGGAAAACACGATCAATTTCACTTCCAACTTCCACCCTCCCCTCAACTTCATATGGTCTCTCTCTCTAAGCTCACTGCACCCATTGATTGAACACTGTGCTTCCTCAAATCTGCAGGCTGTGTAGTTGCTGGGAAGCTCTGTACATGTCAATCTCCTGCTAGTGAATGGTATCCATTTCCAGAAGGTGTGGCCACAAAATGACATCAGAGCAAAACAAGAAGTAACATTGCTTCCTAACAGGTCTTCAAATTTTGTAGTCCAACACATAATGTCAGATTTATCCATATTTCTACATCAATTTCCTGTCTACAAATTCTACTTCCTGTTTTGTCCTCTTTTTGTGGTCATTTTTATCATCATTTAAATATCCACAGTTTGGGCAGAACAGTGGCTCAGTGGTTAGCATTGCTGCCTCACAGCACCAGGGGCCCGGGTTCGATCCCACCCTCAAGCGACTGTCTGTGTGGAGTATGCATATTCTCCCTGTGTCTGCATCAGTTTCCTCTACTTGTTCCTCCCACAGTCCAAAGTGGTGCAGGTTACATGGACACCAGGAGTGTACATGCTAGATATGGGCAATGTAGGGTTACAGGGATAGAGTAGAGCGGTGGGTCTTGATGGGGACTCTTCAAAGGGTCGAAGTGGACTCGATGGGCCGATTCACCTGCTCCGGCACTGTAGGGATTCTTGATTCTAGAATGGAAATCATTAGGAGAGAAGGGGAATTATGTCCCCAGTTTCCTGGTCAGTAATCACCTGTCATCAACAGCACGCCATCTGGTCATTGCTGCAGAGTTCTTTGTACAAGCTGACTTTGTACAAATCAGCATCACATTTCCTGACTGACAACAGGCTCTGCATTTCACAAATACTTCATTTGTTGGTCAAACAGTTTGAGGACTCCAGTAACAAAGAAAAGCACTTGAATGCATCTTTTGGACAGTGTCTGCTCTCACTCAGAACTCTGAGCAACAACTCATAGTCCTCATCCACAAAGGCTGCACTGCATAGAGCTGGAACACATCACTGAAGCAACTGTGGTGGGGGGTGGGGATGGAGAGGGTGGACATTGGAATGGGGGTGGAGGACATGGGGATGGAGGATATGGGGGTTAGGAAGGAGGCTGAGGAGGAGGGATAGGAGTGAGGATGTGGATAGTGAGGATAGGTGAGGAGTAAGAGTGAATGGGGAGAAGAGAGAGGGTGGATAGTGAGGATGGGGAGGAGTGAGGGTGGGGAGGAGTGAGGGTGGAGGAGGAGTGGGGGCTAGATAGGATAGGGAGGAGGGATGGAGTAGATAGTGAGGAGTGAGGATGGAGGAGGAGTGAGGGTGGAGGAGGAGTGAGGGGGTAGATAGTGAGGATGGGGAAGAGGTAGGGTGGAGGGAGAGGAGTAAGGGGATAAATAGGGAGGATAGGAAGGAGTAAGGGGTTGGATAGTGAGGACTGAGGGTGAGGAGTGTGGTTGGAGGTTGAGGAGTTGATGGTGCTGGAAGAGCAGTGAGGGTGTGGATAGTGAGGGTGAGACAGGATGGAGGGGTGGGTGTCCACTGGTCAGTGGGCGTGGAGATACAATGAGAGAAGACATGGCCGATCATGAACAGAACCGCTGAGACCGTGACAGAGAGTCAGCCAAATGGACCTGGAGCTAAACAAGAAGAAGGTGTAATTGACCTGTCCAAAGTCAACAACTCAGTCACACACTGACAGCAAAAGGGCTTCACTCAAATCCCAGTAAGGTGTGAGTTGCAACAGAGATTCGGTGGCACAAATTGTTGGGTTTTGTAAACTATTTAGCAAAATCCTTGCCCAATTTGTCATTAGAGTGAGAACCCCTACTCAGGCTCACGGTGAAGAAACTGCAAGGATATTGGTGTACAGAACAAGAAGCAGCTTTCACAAGACTCAAACAACAAGTCATGACAATACAGGAGTTCTTCACTTAAAGTTGTAGCTGCAATCCCGAAAATCACAACTTGAAGTGAAACAACTTTAAATGAATCTTGTATTCTCAGCTGACCAGTCCATTGAAGATCTTCTATAGGTCTGTGTGGGATTAGTTCAATGACGATAGAAACATAGAAAATCTATACCCCTCTATAAGGTTCCCTCCCAAACCTCACTGCTCCAAGGAAAACAACTCCAACCTCTCCAGTCCTTCCTCATACCTCAGACCTTCCAGCCCAGGCAACATCCTGGTGAATCTTCTCTGCAGTCTCTCTAGTATAATCACATCCTTCCTATAATATGGTGACCAGATCTGCACCCATTTGTGGCCTGGCAAGTATTTTATACTGTTCCATCACTACCTCCGTGTTCTTGTATTCTCTGCCTCGGCTAATAAAGGCAAGTATCCCATATGTGCTCTTAACCAACTTATCTACCTGTCCTGATACCTTCAGAGTTATGCATGTCAAGGTCTCTTTGATCTTCAGTAAGTATGAGGGTTCTGCCATTTATAGTGTAATCTCTTGACTTGTTAGCACTCCCTGAGTGCATTACCTCACACTTTTCCAAGTTGAATTCCATTTGCCACTCCTCTGCCCAGGTGACCAATCCATTGAAACCCCTCTGTGGTTATAGCTAACCTCCTTGCTATTTACCACCTGCTCCATTTCTGTGACACCTTCAAATTGTTGACCAAATCCTCTACAGTCAGCATTACTGAGACGAGTATAAATAAAAAATAAGATATTTTTCCTTGTCCAAATTTAAGTGAAGGATTCATTAAAAGTAAAGGTGTATACACTATCTCAGAACATATCCAAATAATTAATTATACCACATACAGCAAGGTCCCCAGCATCTATCTCTATTGAACACATTTGAAACAGACTTTTAGTCAAATAAACTTCCAATACCTTCCACCATTTGGAATCACTCTCTGCTTCCTGCCTCTCAGCCCCACTTTGGATCTATTGTGCCATTTTGCCTTGGATCCTATGGGCTTTGCCTTGATTGATCATTCTGCCACGGGGGACCCCATCGAATGCCTTGCTAAAGTCAGTTTTCAAGGGCCATACTCAGACTATTCCTTCACTAACGTCCCCGTCCCGCTTTCCTCCCTGGCAGTCTCCCATTCCCTCTCTGTCTGTGCTTCCCTAAGCCATGGAGTGACCGCCTCCTGAAGCCTGCTCTCCATGAAGCTCTCAAAAAAGCACCATGGTGTTTCCATCCATTGTTCAAAACTCGAGTTCGTCCACCCACAGGCTCTTCCTGCATTTACCCTCATGCAGACCACACCTTAGATCACACAGGACATGCACATTGTGGGCCTGAGCTCATTGAAATCATCAAATTGGTTGGAATATTGCGTGCAATTCTGACCTCCTTCCTATCGGAAAGATGTTGCGAAACTTGAAAGGGTTTAGAAAAGATTTACAATGAGCTGCCAGAGGACGTGGTACAAGCTGGTACAATTGCAACATTTAAAAAGTATTTGGATGGGTATATGAATAGGAAGGGTTTGGAAGGATGTGGATCAAGTGCTAGCAGGTGGGACCAGGTTGGGTTGAGTTATCTGGTCAGCATGGACGAGTTGGACCAAAGGGTCTGTTTCCGTGCTGTACATCTCCATGACTCTATAAATCGTAACCTTTTCCCATTGCACACTTGCATGGCTACCTCAAAAGTTGGTGCAGTTCTCAGCACATGGTCCTGAACTTTGGCATATGCCAATCAGTAGCACTGTCGTCAACTGTTCCTTGTGTTGGAAGGTTTCAGCTAAACCAAAGAGGTGAATTCCAGGGAGTGAATGGCCCTTCAGCAGTAGCCGGAGATGTTTGTCATGATGTGCGTCTTTGGGAGCAGCCAGTGGAATACAGAGTCGTGTGTTACAGAACTGATTAGTAATGAAACGTAACATAAACAATTGCATTTCCTGTTGGACCTGCTTGCAAAGGTACATTCCAGAAGGCAGGGGGTCAACGGTCTCCTTCTTTTCCGAACAGCAGCGTGTGAAAGCAGTGAGACTCCAGACATACATGCAGCATCTGACAGGACGGCTTCTTCCTGACACCACAAAAGCCATGTCCTGTGCGAAACATTCTGGCAGTGAGGTGTTCTCCCTGACCACTGATAAACCTTTGAACAAAATAAAGTCAGAACTTTAGGTGGAGTTACTGAGACTTTCACTCACCATTGCAATTATAACCCTTTCTACTCCACTTCGTGCCAAAAATAAAATTGTATTTTTCATCATATTTGCTCCTTTTCCTTTTCCCCTCAAATTCCAATCCTCACATATCATGTTCATGTTAGCACTGGCTTCCTTTATCTTTATTTTCTCCATTGTCTTATTTCTTTATTGGTGATGCTTTCTTCAGCAATTTATCTCAATTCAAACTTTAAGGAGCTGCTTTGGGAAGTCATGTTTGTCCCACTTCAGCTGTGCCCCATTGTGATAGTTTAGGCCTTGTCCTTTGCAAAATGTTTCTCTTATTTCCATAAGTCAGCTTATATAGCTAGAATGAGAGCCATTGAACCATAGCCTGCTCAGTGCCATGAAGACAGTTGCACAGCCAGTGGAGGGGTAGCCATGGGCACCCACATGGTCCCCAGCTATGTCTTTGTCAGGTACATGGAACAATCCATCTTTCGTAGTTAGACTGGCACCTTTCCCCACCTTTTCCATCACTACATCGATGACTGTATCGGCGCCACCTCGTGCTCCCATGAGGAGGTTGAACAGTCCATCAACTTCATGAACTGCTTCCACTCTGACCTTCAGTTCACCTGGACCATCTCGGACACGTCCCTCCCCTTCCTAGACCTCTCCATCTCCAATTCTGGCAACTGACTCAATACTGACATCTGCTTCAAACTCACTGACTCCCATAGCTACCTGGACGACACCTCCTCCTATCCCAGCTCCTATGAAAATGCTATTCCTTACTCCCAATCCCTCCATCTCCGTTGTATCTGTTTCCAGGAGGACCAATTCCACTCCAAAACATCCCAAATGGCCTCCTACTTCAAGGACCGCAATTTCCCCTCCCACGTGGTCAACAATGCTATCCAGTGCATCTCCTCCACTTCTTGCATCTCCACCCTTGAACCCCTCCAATCACACAAGGATAGAAAGCCCTCATCCTCACCTTCCACCCCACCAACCTCCATATACATCACATCGTCCTCTGCCATTTCTGCCACCTACAGTCAGACCCCACCACCAGAGATATATTTCCCTCCCCACCCCTTTCAGCATTCTGCAGAGACTATTCCATCTGCAACTCCCTTGTTAGGTTCATGCCACCCACAACCCACCTACCACTCCTAGCACCTTCCCTTGTCACCGCATGAGGTGTAAAACCTGCACCCTCCTTTCACATCGGACAGAGATTTTCCTGCACTTCCAAACACCTCATTTACTCTGTCTCTTGCTCTCGATGTGGTCTCCTCTACACTGGGGAGACAGGACGCCAACATGCGGAACTTTTCGGAGAACATAACTGGGACTCATGCACTAAACAATCCCACCACCCTGTGGCCGATCACTCCAACTCCCCCTCCCACACCGCCAAGGACATGCAGGTCCTGGGTCTCCTCCACTGCCAAATCCTAGACATCCGATGCCTGGAGGAAGAACACCTCATCTTCTGCCTTGGGAAACTCCAAACACACAGATTCAATGTTGATTTCACCAGTTCCTCATCTCCCTTCTCCCCACCTCATCCCAGATCCAACCCTTCAACTCAGCACAGCTCTCTTGAACTGTCCTACCTGTCAATCTTCCCTCCCACCTATCTGCTCCACCCTCCTCTCCGACCTATCACCATCACCCCTCCCACCGTTAGCTCCCTATTGCATTCTTAGCTACCTCCTCCCAGCCCTGCCCCATCCCATTTATTTCTCAGCCCCTTTGGCCCCCCCCTCACCCCCACATTCCTAATGAAGGACTTATGCCCAAAACGTTGAGTCTCCTGCTTCCTGACAGGCTGTGCTTTTCCAGCACCACACGTTTTGACTCTGGAACCCAATATATTGATCATTCAAGAATGTCCATCACATCTTCCTGACCACAAAAGAACATTTATTCAACATGTGCTCAAGACAATCTACAATACCTTTAATTAATATACAATCCGTGGTTTCTTTGTAAACAGTCTCCTGGCTAGTTTCCCAGCTGTCCTTTCTTTGAAGTAACCAACTTCTTTTGAGCTTAATAGGGTAACAGAGGACAGATATCACAGAACGAGGGAGTTCAGCTCATCCAGTCTACACTGCTGTTTATGCCTCATTCAAGTATCCTCCTAAACCTGTGCTGTACCGGGCAGGAAGATCGCTGAGAGTCTCGCACTCCTCAGGGATACAATCACCTACATGCAGGACAGAGGGTTGGACACCTGCCTGATCAGTCTGGACCAGCAGAAAGCCTTTGACAAGATATCACACACGTATTTGAGAGATGGTCTCTCCAAAATGGGTTTTGGGGAGGGAACCTGCAATTGGATCAGACTGCTCTACACCAACATTGTCAGTGCAGTCTCAATCAATGGGTGGGAATCAGATAGCTTCCCAGTCAGATGTCTCTCCTGCCTTGTTCGTGTGCTGCATAGAGCCATTTGCCGAGGAAGGATGTGAGCCTGAGAGCGGTGACTATTCCTGGCAGCTGGGGCCTACCGGTTAAGGCCTCCCTGTACACGAATGACGTCACTGTTTTCTGCTCGGATCTGCTATCCGTGCACAAACTCATGTGCATACGTGACCAGTTCAAAGGGCCTCGGGGGCCAAGGTAAACCGAGGCAAGAACAAGGCCATGCTCTTCGGGAACTGGGCCGACCAATCCTCGATCCCCTTCACCGTCTGGACCGACCACCTGAAGGTGCTGGATATTTGGTTCGGGGGGGCTGGGGCGTGTGCCAAGTCTTGGGAGGAGCGTATCAGCAAAGTGAGGCAGAAACTGGGCAGATGGAAGCTACGGTTGCTCTCCATCGCAGGAAAAAAACCTGGTCATCAGGTGTGAGGCACAGTCATTGCTGTTATACGTGGCACAGGTCTGGCCTATTCCCAGAACCTGTGCCGCTGCAGTCACTCGGGCCACCTTGCAATTTATATGGAGATCAAAGATGGACTGGGTCCAAAGGGACTTGATGTATAAAGATCTGGGCAACGGGGGAAAAAACACACCCAATGCAACCCTCACCTTGATGGCCACCTTTGTGTGTGGCTGCATCAAGCTGTGCGTTGATCCCCAGTACGCAAACACCAAGTGTCACTACGTACTGAGGTTCTACCTGTCCCCGGTGTTGCGAAGGATGGGCCTGGCCCCACTGCTGTGGAACGCTCTGAGTAGTCGGACCGTTCCGTATCACCTGTCCTTCGTGGAGAAGTTTATGAAGAAAAACACCTTTGACCACAAGTCCATCAGGAAGTGGTCAGCACGTAGTGTCCTTGAGACCCTTCGGGAAAAGGAGAGGGCGGATCCTATCGAGCGGTTCCCTGAGCAGACTGTCAAAGCTATTTGGCAGAATGCCTCATCGCCAGAACTTTCCAACAAGCACCAAGACATGGCTTGGCTGGTGGTGAGAAGGGCTCTGCCTGTGAGATCCTTTATGCAGGCTCGGACTCTCAGCCACACTGCACGCTGCCCTCGAAGCGGCTGTGGGGGGGGGGGCGGGGAACGAGACTGTCACACACCTCCTTCTGGAATGTGTCTATGCAAAGGAAGTCTGGAGACGACTGCAGTGGTGTTTGTCGAGGTTCGTCCCGAGCAGTTCCGTGATGCGAGACTCCGTGCTCTACGGTCTGTTCCCCGGGACGCACACAGAGACAAACATCAACTGCGCCTGGAGGATCATCAACTCGGTGAAGGACGCTCTCTGGGCAGTCCGAAACCTGTTGATCTTCCAGCTGAAGCAGTTGACCCCGACTGAGTGTTGCGGACTGGCACATTCCAAGGTCCAGGACTACATGTTGAGGGATGCACTGAAAATTGGGGCAACTGCCGCCAAGGCGCAGTGGAGAAAGACCACTGTGTAACGTCTGCCTGCCTAAGAAGAACAGGGGGCCCATGCAGTCACTTGGGCTCCACTGACACCTCAGCTAAATATATGGACATATGATTGATAAACATACAGACCTGTATATAAAAATGACAAATTCTGATCTCTGTATGCAAACGTTTATGTATGGCATGACCAATTGTACAGACCATCAAGTTATTTTATGAATAAAGTATATTTTTGAAATTAATAAAAATCCTCCTAAATTCCCTCATCTAACTCTACAGTTGTAGCCTTCTATTTCCTTTTCTTTAAATCAAATGCTTGTCTAGCTTCCTATTAAATGTATCCATTTACTAAGCCATTACCTTAGGTAATGAGTTCCATAATCTCACCAGTATCTGAATAAAGCTGTCCATTCTGACTTCTGAATTCATGAACGATTCATTTATTTTTACATCGCTTACACAGAACTGAACCTGTTTCTCCCCATCACTAAGTTGCTTGTGGTATTTTTTTCATTAGTTGATCACCAGCAGTAAGTTACTGTGTTTTCCAATTGAATAATTTATGTGCAAAGATTGTTAAGGGCAATACAGACCATCAAAGGTGAGGGAGAGGGGAAGGGGACTAAATCAAAATGGTTGGAAGGGGAGACAATCTCTGTTACCCCAATGGTGCCCACTTCGCTCTAATGGTATCGAGAGCGTTGATGGACACTGCGTGCTCACTCTTCAATACACCCAGGCACGAACATAACAGTGAAAGTGGGGCAAACATTTGGCAGATGTGACCCCCTCCATAGCCTGCTGCCTGGACATGTTAATGGCCAAATACATAATTTATTGTGTATCTTAGACAGCTGCATTCTGGATTTGAATCAACTGGGATGTCATGTTGCGGCTATACAGTACATTGGTTAGATTACTTTTGAAATACTGCTAGCTCGTCTCCTTCCTAAAGGAGAGGTGTTGTTGAGAGGGTGCAGAATCGGTGTTGCTGGGGTTGAAGGCTATGAGCTATAGGGAGAGGCTGAATAGTCTGGGACTGTTTTCTCTGGAGTGTGGGACACTGAGGGGTGACATTACAGACATTTCGAAAATCATGAGGGGAATGGATAAAGTGCATAGCTGGGGTCTGTTTCCTAGGGTGGAGGGAGCCCAAAACTAGGTTTGAGGTGAGGGGGGTAGGATTGAAAAGGGACCTGAGGGGTGGCCTTTTCAAGCAAATGGTGGTGTGTGTATGGAATGAGCTGCCAGAGGAAGTGGTGGAGGCTGGTACAATTACAGCATTTAAAAGGCATCTGGATGGGTATAAGAATAGGAAGGATTTAGAGGGGTATGGGCAAAGTGCTGGCAAATGGGAGTAGATTAAGTTAGGATATCTGGTTGGCATGGACTAGTTGGACCAAAGACTGTATTTCTGTGCTATGATTATGACTACAGAGAAAATACAAATTGAGCTAAACACTAAGTTTTCTTTCACAGAACTACAACAGAGTGCTTTATAATGTCGCACTGAGACATTTCTGATTCAGAAATTCTTTAACATATCTAATAATCCCTGTATTCACAAAGACGGAGCAGTAAAATCACAGCTGCCAAAACAACACTGGATACAACAGCAATTCAGAAGAAGAATGCTCTGGAATTGTGTGACTTTTTTTGCAGATAAGTGGATTTTTCATGGTAACATACACTACTGAAATTGTAGCGACTGCACAGTGAAGTATAGCCATAGAATAATTAGTTGTCATGAGACCTGAAATTAATCCCTGCTACTTTTCTCTACTTGCTGCCGTGCAGACCTCTGCACCAAAGCAATTTTAATCCTAAAGCAAGAGTCTGCACCAAGGAAATTGAATTGGGCCATAGTTCCTTAAAGTTTTAAATTCCATTTCCTCCAGATGTCTTTCAGTCACATCTCGGAATCCTGGTCTATAACCACAGGTTTGCAGGACTCAGCGGTCTCGTGTACAGCTTTCTGCTGCTCATAGCCTGTTGTCATGCCACATCTAACAAACGTCCCAAGAGCAAGGCCATCGTTTCAAAACAAAACATTAAAACAAAGACTGAGATGAAGTAGATGGAATAGTGCAAGGCATATGTGGGATAGCGGAAAAGAAAAAGAGGAAAACTTGGAAATGGTGCAATGTGATTTGACCCATCTTATCTACCTGAAAATGGAGCTCCAGTACAACCTTAATGTTCAATTCTAGCTTCTGCAGCATTTTTTAAAACTAGATTTTCATTTCAGTGTATAAACATCAGCATCATGAAATGGTCCTGCACATTCATTAAATTCTATGTAAAAGCAGTTTTAAACAAAATACAATTCAGTTGTATGTTGTTTTGTCTTATAACACAGAATATGTAGTGATTGTAATGAGGTCAGCCAAGTGGACCTCATGGAATATGAGTTCTCTGATTGGGGCTGTTAACCTGGTTCATTCAGGGAACCCTGGCTGACAGATAGAAACAGGAGTGTCAGCCTCGCTGTAAGCTGGGAGGCTCATAGGTTGTCCTGAAAGCTGTCACCCCACGAGACGGAAGGTGGGTAGGCTACCCTGATGCCGGTCACCCTGAGTGTCAGAGGGTGGGTAGGCCGAGAGAAGGTTTCTAGGGGCAGGCTGAGATGTGGAAGGCTTGTGGGCTGATCAATGTGCTGTCATCCCGGGGAAGGGGACGGGCTCTCCTAAAGGTGGCCGGAAGGTGGTTAGGGAAGCTGGAAGGTGGGTAGACCGTCCTGACTGCTGTCGTCCTGGAAGGGGGGTGAAATGAGGAAGCAGGACGGGTTGTCCTAGAGGTGGCTGGAAGTTGTGTCAGGGCGGACCGAGAACTGGAAGGGGCATGGGGTGGACTGAGAGCCAGAAGGGGCATAGGGGCAAGCTGCCTTAGAGTAGCCAGAAGGTGGGTGGGACAGGTGGCTTGCTGGCTTGCTGGAGGGGGTGGGGGGTTGTATTCTATGTAGTGTTGTAGTCTAATTGGAATGTCTTGTGTGTATTTATTATTGCTTCTTTTGTGATGACTGAAAGTGGGATTTGAGGTTTGTCCTCATTTCCCCGAAAACTGGTTGAACGGTGGGGTTTGGGGCCTGGCTTTGCTGTCCCTCCCTCTAAATTGTAAATTTCTGTTTCTCTGTATACAGCTGTCAATGATAATCATTTTGTAAACTGTATTGTTTAATAAAATTAAAATAAATAAACAGGAGTGTCGGGGATTCTGTTCACTCTGAGAGCTGGCCCTGAGGAAACTAGATCAGTGCTGAAAATGTGTTGCTGGAAAAGCGCAGCAGATCAGGCAGCATCCAAGGAACAGGAGAATCGACGTTTCGGGCATAAGCCCTTCTTCAGGAATAAGGAAAGTGTGTCCAGCAGGCTAAGATAAAAGGTAGGGAGGAAGGACTTGGGGGAGGGGCGTTGGAAATGCGATAGATGGAAGGAGGTCAAGGTGAGGGTGATAGGCCGGAGTGGGGTGGGGGCAGAGAGGTCAGGAAGAAGATTGCAGGTTAGGAAGGCGGCGCTGAGTTCGAGGGATTTGACTGAGACAAGGTGGGGGGAGGGAAATGAGGAAACTGGAGAAATCAGAGTTCATCCCTTGTGGTTGGAGGGTTCCTAGGCGGAAGATGAGGCGCTCTTCCTCCAACCATCGTGTTGCTATGGTCTGGCGATGGAGGAGTCCAAGGACCTGCATGTCCTTGGTGCAGTGGGAGGGGGAGTTGAAGTGTTGGGCCACGGGGTGGTTGGGTTGGTTGGTCCAGGTGCCCCAGAGGTGTTCTCTGAAACGTTCCGCAAGTTTTGAGAGAACACCTCTGGGATATCCCATAGACTTTTATGTGTGTGCGGATGCATGAGAGAGAGAGAGAGTGAGTGTGTGCATATGAGTGCTCGCATAAGCGTGAGTGCACGTGAGGGAGTGTGTGTTTGCATATGTGCAAGCTTTGGTGTGTGTATGTGATGGGGTATAAGTCTGTGAGAGGATGCATGTGTCTGTGTGAGCTCTGAACGCTGGTGCTTCCAAATAAACCTGTTGGACTATAACCTGGCGTCGTGTGATTTTTAACTTAGTCCATTCCAGTTCAACACTGGCTCCTCCAAATCATGGTTACGACACAAAAAACATTTTAATTTCAATTTGTATAAGTTTAATGTGAACATTTTAAGGTGCGTTGCAGTGCCCTGTTGCTCTAAAATTTGATTCATTTTGGTTTAATGTGCTTCAACTTGATTTTGAAAGAGTAGCCACATAGTTTGTTGCAGACCCATAGTTTGGCTGCATGGACACCAGATAGCACAGAGCTTTTAATTTATGAGCAGGAGACCAGGCTGTAAACATGATATGCAATAGGGAATTCAGGGGTAGGTCTTATCCAGAGAGTAATTAAGAGAGTGAATGTGGACTTTTTTTAGGGAGGCTGAACTATAACATGGGAATTATAAAGGAGAAATTCAACCAAATATATGAAACAAATTGGAAAAGAAATCCATGACAAAACGAAGCTGATTTTTGAGCTGTAATAAGATGTAGCCAGAACGTCTTTCAGGGCCCGGATAGCTCAGTCGGTAGAGCATCAGACTTTTAATCTGAGGGTCCAGGGTTCAAGTCCCTGTTCGGGCGTTAACTTTTTTATTTTGGCTATCGATTTCTTGTTTAACTTTAATGACATCTCGGTTGTGATCCGGCACCTCTTTAACCTCAAAACTACCGATTTCTCCTGGAAAAGAAAAGTGCCAGTGATTGGAGGGTTGGCCACTGAGCATGATTGACAGCCCAGAGCCTTCCTCCCTCCAGCTGTCAGCACAGCGAGTTTTACCGCAGATAAAACAGAGAGGGTGGGAAACTGGGGCAGGATAGAGAGACAGACAGGGGATGGGGTGTAGGGATGGGGTAGGAACGGGCAAAATCCTGTCCCCATCACGGAACACACTGCAGCGCCAGTATCAATGATGGCGTCTTCCGGGTTTGGGACGGTGTTTTGCCAATATCAAAGATGATACCCCCGGAAGTGCATGCCAATATTGTATCAATGATAGAACCTCTTGTCTATGTTTTGGGGGAGGGAGACAACATTTGCCAATACGAATGATGGCACCTCTGCGAGTGGGCTAGCGTTTGCCAGTATCCATTATGTGGAGGTGCCAGTGTTGGACAATAGTGGACAACGTTAAAAATCACACGATACCAGGTTATAGCCCAACAGGTTTATTTGAAAGTACTAGCTTTAGGAGCGTTGCTCCTTCGTCAGGTAGCTAGTGGGGCAGAATAATGCGACACAGAACTTATAGTAAAAGAACAAAGTGTCGTACAGTTGATGTACAGAACAAACCTAAGTGTTTAGTCTGTGTTAAGTCTTTAATCGCTTAGGTTTCAATTCATTAATATGTAAATCCCAGAACTTTTTTCAAGTCACAGTCCCAAGATAACTTAAGGATTTATTAAAAAAAGTGACGTCTCAGCTCAGACAATGCATTAAAGGAGTGGGGTTAGAGTCTGTCTGTATTCCGACCTTGAGTCAGACTGGTTCTATTTCCAAAGTAGGAATTCATAAGAAGAGGGTTACCTAAGATTACAACAGAATCTGGACCAGATGGGCCAATGGGCTGAGAAGTGGCTGATGGAGTTTAATTCAGATGAATGCGAGGTGCTGCATTTTGGGAAAGCAAATCTTAGCAGGACTTATACACTTAATGGTAAGGTCCTAGGAAGTGTTGCTGAACAAAGAGACCTTGGAGTGCAGGCTCATAGCTCCTTGAAAGTGAAGTAGCAGGTAGATAGGATAGTGAAGAAGGCGTTTGGTATGCTTTCCTTTATTGGTCAGAGTATTGATTACAGGAGTTGGGAGGTCATGTTGCAGCTGTACAGGACATTGGTTAGGCCACTGTTGCAATATTGCGTGCAGTTCTGGTCTCCTTCCTATCAGAAAGATGTTGTGAAACTTGAAAGGGTTCAGAAAAGATTTACAAGGATATTACCAGGGTTGGAGGATCTGAGATACAGGGAGAGGCTGAACAGACTGGGGCTGTTTTCCCTGGAGCATCGGAGGCTGAGGGGTAACCTTATAGACGTTTACAAAATTATGAGGGGCATGGATAGGATAAATAGACAAAGTCTTTTCCCAGGGGTCGGGGAGTCCAGAACTAGAGGGCATAGGGTTTAGGGTGAGAGGGGAAAGATCTAAAAGAGACCTAAGGGGTAAGTTTTTCACGCAGAGGGTAGTACGTGTATGGAATGAGCTGCCAAAGGATGTGGTGGAGGCTGGTACAATTGCAACATTTAAGAGGCATTTGGATGGGTATATGAATAGGAAGGGTTTGGAGGGATATAGGCCGGGCGCTGGCAAGTGGGACTAGATAGGGTTGGGATATCTGGTCGGCATGGATGGGTTGGACCGAAGGGTCTGTTTCCGTGCTGTACATCTCTTTGACATGGACTGACTGCCTACAGATTGTGCGCTTTTTTTGCAGATACATTCTATTTTGTTCAAAAGCAAAATCTGCAAAAAAGCACACAATCTGTCGGCAGTCAGTCCATGTGATATTTTATAAATTCTTACATTGAACCAGTCTGACTCAAAGTTGGAATATAAATTCTGTGTCCTATGATCCTGTCCCACTAGCTACTCCGAAAGCTTACACTTCCAAATAAACCTGTTCGATTCTAACCTGGTGTCGTATGGATTTTAACTTTCTCAATGATGACACCTTTCGGGTGCAGACCGTGGGTTGACCAATATCAATGATGGCGCCTCCCGGGTGTGGGGAGTTATGTGCCAGTATCAATGATGGCGGCTGACCATGCCCGGAGCCGCCGGCGTCACGTGGGTCGCGGGAGCAGAGTGCGGCGGCGCGGGGCCTGCGGCCTCTCCTCGACATGAACAGTGTGGGCTCCGAGTGTGTGGAGCTGAAGCGGGGCTACGACTTGTGCTTCAACCGGTGGTTCGCCGAGAAGTTCCTGAAGGGAGACAGGAGCCCGGATCCGTGCAGTGAGCTCTTCAAACAGTACCAGCAATGTGTGAAGGTGAGGGGGAGAGGAAGGAGGGGGTGGTGAGGTAGGTGAGGGAGGAGGGAGAGAGGGAGGAGAGTGAGAGTGAGAGTGAGGAGGGAGGAGGGAGGGAGAGTGAGGAGGGAGGGAGAGTGAGGAGGGAGTGAGGAGGGAGGGAGTGAGGAGGGAGGGGAGGGAGGGAGTGAGGAGGGAGGGGAGGGAGGGAGGGGAGGGGAGGGAGGGAGGGGAGGGAAGGGGGGGAGGGAAGGGAGGGAAGGGAGAGAGAGTCAGTGAGGGAGGGAGGGAGGAGAGAGGGAGGGAGAGTGAGGAGGGAGGGAGAGTGAGGAGGGAGGGAGAGTGAGGAGGGAGGGAGGGTGAGGAGGGAGGGAGGGAAGGGAGAGAGAGTCAGTGAGGGAGGGAGGGAGGAGAGAGTCAGTGAGGGAGGGAGGGAGGAGAGAGTGAGAGTGAGGAGGGAGGGAGGGAAGGGAGAGAGAGTCAGTGAGGGAGGGAGGGAGGAGAGAGTGAGAGTGAGGAGGGAGGGAGGGAGGGAAGGGAGAGAGAGTCAGTGAGGGAGGGAGGAGAGAGTGAGAGTGAGGAGGGAGGGAGGGAGGGAAGGGAGAGAGAGTCAGTGAGAGTGAGGAGGGAGGGAGGGAGGGAGGGAAGGGAGAGAGAGTCAGTGAGGGAGGGAGGGAGGAGAGAGTGAGGAGGGAGGGAGGGAGAGAGAGTCGGTGAGGGAGGAAGGGAGTGTGTGAGTGGGAGTGTGTGAGTGGGAGTGTGTGAGTGGGAGTGGAAGGGAGAGGGAGAGGGAGAGGAGGGATAGTGAGGAGGGGAGTTTTAAAGTTTAGACTTTGTGAATGTTGCTGGAGTTGAACTTGAAGTAATGCTGCCAGTCAGATGTGACACTTAACGCTTGTGCAGTTTTGGCTCACTATTTTGCAGTGTTGGCTAAGGAGTTGTAGGATTCCTGGGTCAGAGTGATAGTTGGCCCGTTGTTGGGGGTATTGAGAGACCATCCTAATTCTAGGATGTCCCAGAGCCCTTCACAGTTACTTGACATTTGAGTTGTACTCATAGTCATGCAGCACGGAAACAGACCCTTTAGTGCAACTAGTCCATGCTGACCATAATCCCAAACTAAACTAGTCCCACCTGCCTGTGCCTGGACCATATCCCTCCAAACATTTCTTATTCATGTGTCTATCCAAATGTCTTTTAAATGTTGTAATTGTACCCACATCAATCACTTCCTCAGGAAGTTCATTCCACATGCAAATCTCCCTCTGTATAAAACAATTTGCTTCATGTCTTTTTTAAATCTCTCTCCTCATCTTAAAAATGTGCCCCCTTGTCTAGAAATCTCCCATCCCATTGAAAAGACAACCACCATTGCCTCTATCTGTAACTCTCATTACTTTACAAACATCTATCAGGTTGCCCCTCAACCTCTCATGCTCCAATCTATCCAGCCTTTCTTTATTACTCAAACCTTCCATACCTGGCAACGTTCCTGGTAAATCTTTTCTGAATCCTTTCCAGCCTTCCTACAACTGTGCAACTCAGAACTGGACAGTATTCCAGAAGAGGCCCTACTAATGTCCTGTCAACCTCAACATGACTTCCCAACTCTTATACTCAAAGGACTAAGCAATGAAGGCAAGTGTGCCACATGACTTTTTAACTACCCTGTCCAAACGTGAGGTAAACCTCTAAAGAATTGTGTACCTGCATCCTTAGGTCCTTGTGTTCTACAACACTACCCTAGCCCCTACCATTATTTGTACAAGCCCAATCTTTGTTTGTTGTACCATAATGCAATACCTCATCACATTTATTCAGATTGAACTCCATCTGCCATTTTTCAGCCCATTGCCCCATTTGATCAAGATCCCTTTGTAATTTCAGAAAACCCTCTTCACTGTCTACTATGCTACCAACTTTGGTGCCATCTGTGAAGTTATTAACCATGCCTTCTAAATGCTAATCCAAATCATTTATATAAATGACAAATGGAAGAGGACCCAGAGCCAGTCCTTGTGGAACTTTGCCAGTCGCAGACCTCTAGTCCAAAAAGCAAACCTCCATCTCTGTCTCCTGCCCTTAAGCCAATTATGTATTCAGTTGGCAAACTCACCCTGCACCCCAGAGTCTACCTTGCGGAACCTTGTCGAAGCCTTTACTAAATTCCAAATAAACAATGTCTACCACTCCGCCATAGTCAATCCTTTGCTCAAAAACTCACTCTCAAGTTTGGGGGAGACAGATTTCCTTGCACAAAACCACGCTGACTACCCCTAATCAACGTTAAATGTCTAAATTTAGACATAAATTAATGTTAAATGTCCACAAATCCTATCTTTAATAATCACCTCCAACAACTTAACCACATCCAAAGTCAGACTCCTAGGTCTATGGTTCCCTGGTTTCTCCTTACAATCTTTTTTAAACAAAGATACAACGTTAGCCACTCCCCCCAGTCATCAGTAGCATAGGGAAACACAGCAGCCAATTTATGCAGATGTTCTTGCAAACCATACAATAAATAAATAAATCTATGAATTATATTGGTTTGAGGTTGAATACTGGTTGTGACAGCAAAGGAACTCCCATGCTCTTCAAATACTGCAAATGGAATATTTGCATCCATTTGAAAAGGATTTAACATCTTAATCTGAAACATAGCATCTCTGACTTCAGCTCAGCATTTCAGTGGGTGTTAGGTTAGATTATGGCTCGAGTCCTGTTCTTGAAATCAATGGGAAAGAGAGTCAAGGTTGTATTATTACCATTTACTGACCAAAGCATCAAATAGTCAGAGATGTATAGTATAGAAACAGACCCTTCAGTCCAACTTGTCCATGCTGACCAGATATCCTAAACTAAGCCAGTTCCATTTGCCAGCACTTGGACCAAATCCCTTTAAACCTTTCCCTTTCATATACCCATCCAGATGCCCTTTACATGTTGTAATTGTACTAGCCTTCTCCACTTCCTCTGACAGCTCATTCCATACACGCAGCACCCTCTGCATGAAAAAGTTGCCCCTTAGGTCCCTTTTAAATTTTTCCCCTCTCACCCTAAACCTATACCCTCGAGTTCTGGACTCCTCCCACCCCAGGGGAAAGACCTTGTCTGTTTGTTCTATCCATAAATTTTCTTTGTTCTGTTTGTTTTTTGTTTTTAAATAACTATTTCTGTGCAAATGACTTCAGGTTTTCCAATGTAACTGGTGCTTATTGATGAGAGTGAATTTATTTTAATTACAGAAAGCCATCAAGGAAAAAGAAATTCCAATTGAAGGACTGGAATTCATGGGACCCAAGCGGGAAAACCCTTACGGAAGCAGTAGCTCATCATGATGTGACAATAGCAATGGATTCTTCCCTCCAAGATTTCTTTTTCTCGTCAGGTCCATATGACTGCAGTAATGCCCTCCCTGCAGGAAGGTGTCAGTGATATGTAGACATTAGCTGATGCGAACAGAATTTGATAGAATAACATTGGATTCTTTAGTTATTGTCGAAACAAAATTTACAAATGACAGCAGCCGTCACAATTTACAATAGAGATCATGTCATGCAATATAAAGAAATTGAATGAATTTTGTATTTCCCTTTTTAAAGTTTTCTAACATATTTGCAAATTGCATCTTTGATGTAAGTGTAGGGATGACAACCAAATGTGAATATGCTGCTTTGACTGCAAAAGAAATCAATGTTCGCTTCATGCAACTGAATGCATTACATATATATTATACAAAGTAACATTTTATACCAAAGTTATAATATATTCTCTTAAACTTTCTTCTTTTAGTATTTTTTAAAATTATTTTCAATTAAGTTCACTTAACTGATGACACAAACCTACGTTATGGTCCAGTTACCTATTTTGATTTTATATGCATGCATATACTGTAAAGTGCCTACTCAAAAGATGGCCAGTTTGTATTGAGCTTTATTGGAACACAGCAATAATCAGCAGCAGTCAGACTTGTAGGCTGAATCCAGCTGTTCTACAAAGTAATCACCTTACTGGTAGTTAGTCTTTCTAATGTACAGCAGACCCAAATTGTGAGCAGCAATTACAGTATTCAATGAAGTTCAAATACACTTTCTCTTTCACCTGGAAGGGACTTCAGGGCAGAGAAGGGAGGAGATGAAAGGCAGGTGTGGCATTTTTTGTATTTGCATGGCAAGCTGCAGTGACAGGTGGAGGGTGTGTTCAGGAGTGGACCAGGATGATGGAATGGAAACTCTTTTGGAATGCTGGCAGGGAAAGATATTTGGTGATAGCCTCACACCAGAGAACAATCTTGAGAATGAGCATTTGTAGATGGGATGACAGTGAGGGCAAGGGGAACTTCATTATTGTTCTGGAAGGAAGTTTCCAGGTTTATGCTTTTGTCTGTTGTGATTTAGTTTCTGTTTTGGAACCACAGTAGGAGCACTTAAGTGGATGAAGTTGAATATGTTTTTTGCTGTTTAACAGTCAATATTGGAAATACATTGTGGTGGTTATGAGGAAAGCATTAAGTGCAGCAGTTATTGAAAAGTACACTGAGTAAGCTCATGTGAGATTCTAAGAAACAAACTGCTGCCAATATGCACTCCACTAAAAAGGGGCAAAACTACCAGAAAAGCAAGCAAAAAAAGCTGATTTTTCTCCTATAGTTTTGGAATTGTATAATTGCTACGTGCAACCTTGCAGTGAACAAGGGACTGTGGTTATTTATTTGTCCAGTGGAAGACTTGTAGGCTATCATTTTAATTTGGTTATGTGTTGTTCAGACTGAAGAACCATCGACAAGAAACCAGGCTGGTTAAAGAGATGGGAAGGACAGGTTCAATCCTTGTCAGAACAGGAGTTTTGTTTCCTTGGTGCTTGGAATGGCTTGCAGTACTCCAGGTGTTGTACAACCAGGATTTTGTATAGTTGAAGCACCCCATTCCCTTGTCTGTTAGTTCATTAGATATATAAGACCAGCATTCCATGGAAGTTTAGATTATTTTCTGCATGCGTTCATAGCTTTTTAATGACTTATGTAACTACAGTCACAATTTTCTTTGGACCTCCACACAAACATAAAATACTGTAGATACTGGACATCTGAAATAAAAAAATAAACTTGCTAGAAATGCTCTGGAGGTCAGACTAGAGTTTTCTCTAGGGAGAACCAGAATTGAAGTTTCAGGTCAACGATGACCCTTCAGAACTCTTTGGATCGTCAGTGTTTCTCACTGTTTATCACTGAGAAAATATGGCACCCTTTATTATTTGGATAACCAATTTTGACCTCATTTATCCCAGTTTTAACTGTGCATTTAATCTCTCGTTGTCTCTTTCTGGTTCTGTGTAGATCTATTAATGGGGATGGGGAAATGTCAGGTGTATAGAGTGAGGTCACATTCAGCATCTTGCTCATTGGCATACCAGGCTTAAGGAACCACATGATCTACTGTAGTTCCTATCTGCACTGCTCACAGTGCTGCCACTCTTGCTGTCATTGACAAATCTGGCCGTATAGCTTTCTATCAAATCATCTGAGTCATCAACAAGTACGGTGAGTAGTTGAGGCCCCAACACATGCACTTGTGGGACACCATTGGTAATTTTCCTGCCAATGAATAAAGAACACCATTTTATGTTGCGATGAAACTTCCTCTGGGCTCAAGTGGAGGTGGTGTTGCTACATATCACCATTTGGTACCATCAGTTTGAAATGTTGTGTAGTTGTTTTATAAATACTGGGGTTGTGGGCAGTGCTGGTAACTTGTCAGCTTAATTGGTGATGGGTTTTAAAAGCAAACAAATTCTAGAGTTGTTGGCTGACATAGGTTGGGACAGCAATGTTCCTGCCAGAATTGATGATGGGAAAATTGTGACCTGTGCCCTATTGGAACTGGGTGGGTGAGTGAAGCCAAACTGTCTGTTTAGCTGTGATCTCCTTATGGTTGAATAGCCCAGTAACTGGAGATTAATTGAGAATGGCACTTGGGTAAGATACCAGCTGGTGTTTCAGGTCTGTAAAGCTTGCTGTGGGTCCAATTCCTCCGAGCATGACCAATTGAGCAAAAAATGGTACAATACTCAGAGAGGGGTAAACGTAACTGCCACAATTCTCTTGTAAGTGTTTTGTATAAGCAAGTATTTGTTTTTTTCAGTACACATTAGTACTCAACATGTTTTAGTATCTAGCCAGTCATTTACAATTCATAACCAATCACATTTTACCTGCTGGATACTGGATCAAGGAGCATACTTCGTCAATTTCTTGTACAATTTCTTCAATCAATGGGGAGGTAATGGCTTAGTGGTATTAGCGGTGCACTGATACTCCGAAGGCGAGAGTGTGTTGCTGGAAAAGCACAGCAGATCAGGCAGCATCCGAGGAGCAGGAGAATTGATGTTTCAGGTTGGAGCCTTCATCAGGAATTCCCCAAACATCGATTGTTTTTCCTGCTCTTCAGATGCTGCCTGACCTGCTGTGCTTTTCTAGTAACACACTCCCAACTCTGATCTCCAGCATCTGCAGTCCTCACTTCCTCCCTGTTATTCTGAATGCTCCCACAGCAGATTTTATTTTTAATTCAATAAAAGAAAAAAAAACTGGAATTAAGAGTCTAATGATGACCAATGTTGTTTGACAGAAAAACCCATCTGGTTTTGTTGTAATAATCACTTAGGGAGGGAAACTGTCATTCTTATCTAGCCTGGCTTACATACAACTCCAGACCCACCTCAACATGATTGAGACAATTGGGTTCCCTACACTATTGCTGCATTCCTGTAGGCTCTGGGCTCTGAGGACAATTGGGTCCCATGTAACTGTCTTGTCACTCCTAGTTCTCCCTGTGCATGTGGATGTCATTGAGCCACCTTCTGCCTGGGGCCGACCAGATACCTATCTGGTGTCCAGCAGTCTGCTGAATGCCAGCAACCTGGGGAGTCTTTCCTTCAATCACAATATAGTGCTCACCAGATTGTCCTCCTAAACTTCCTAAATCTGACATTGCCATCAAATTGTCAGTATCTGGACTGGTGGGGAGCTGCAGGAGGGAAGCATTCACCAATGCTTCCCTCTGAGGCCTTGGTAATCTCATCCTCACAGAAGGCTGCTGGCAGAGCAAGCAATTTCTCTGCAGGGGCCATCAACACCTCACTGGTACCAAGGCAGCGAGCTGTCACAGCTCATGGACAGCAATGGTGTAGATGAATGAAAGTGACATTGGGGTTACTGTGGAGTAGGACTTGATTGGGACAGGGATGTTTTGACATCCTTGCAGGATCCTAACCCCCTCTTGTGAGATACTGGGTTTTGTCTACGTAATGGGTTGAAGTGCCTGTTATCAGGGATGCCAGCACTCGTCCTGGCTCTTTGTCCCCTGTTGTGGGCTGTTTTCTCCTAGAATGAGAGAAAGGTGTGGAGTTGAGCGAGATGAAAGGTGGTGAGGTGTTCTGGGTGAGTGAGTAGGCAGTGCAGAGGCCATGAAGGGCAAGTGCTGTGGGAATGGGTGGTGGGTGACGAAAGTGAGGGAAGGAAGATATTGCAGGCAATAGTGACAGTAGCAAAGCATGAGTCTTGGTAGGAGGGAGAGATGGTGATTGAGGTTGCAAGAGTGTGGTGCTGAACCTGGTGGAGCACAGAAGGCTACTAACCACACTGCTCTTACTGGCCCTTCCTCCAGAACTGTTGACTCTGACATCCAGCATCTGGAGTCCTTGCTGACTCCAAGGTACAGCAGTGAACCTGGTAGTGACCTTGGCTCAGGCTGCCAAGGGTTTCGTGCTGTGGCTTCCTCTGTCAGTCCTCTGGGAAAAGGGTGCACTCCCTTCTGCACCAGCTCATCCAACTGCACATTCAGGGACTTGTCAGAGAATCACGGCACCCGTTTCCATTTCTCTGACATCTTCAGCATGATTGTCCAGCACCAAACAGTGCAGCATTGAAATGCTAGGGCTTGTCTCTGTGCACAGTGTCCTTTTAAATATGGTGGGGGTGACCAGGGATGGTCGTCTTTCAACAGGTATCTGATGAGGGGGTCAGTTATTATTGGAACAGCAGGTGGTAGGGTGGGACCAGAGTTGAGGAAGAGGGGAGCCACAGGGATTGTTAGTTAATGAGGTGAGTTTGACAAGATACAGTGTGCCATCTGGCAAAAAATCCCTCTGAAAAATTAAACAAAACTGGCACTGAGCCAAAAACAAAGAGTCAGCCCATGCTGTTCATTGCCCCTTTATAGACTAAACCAACAGTCAAGCTGTTTTGTCCACTGATGATTTGCAGACAAAAGCAATTGCTTGTGAATCACAAGTTTCAGTTACTAGTTAGAAATATTTCATTGAACCCACCATCCTGTTTTCACAGCAGGTCTGCATTTTAAAACCACTTAACTAACTATTCAAACTAATGGAGTTACTGTATTTTAATACTTGTTCAGTTTATTGCATTATCAAACACCGTTCTATCTTTGCAGCAAATCAACAAATTGACAAAATACTTATTGATAAATTATTCCAAGATAATCTTGACACTTTTTTTGACAGCTATGAAAGGAAGTATGTTCTTGTTCGCAAATTAAATAGTTTCTGCACAGAATCAAAAATGTTAATGGAATGGTGTTTAATCTCATGGTGGAGTTGGAATTCACATGAAGATATGGTGCTTCACATTTACTTATTCACAAAAGTATTGATAACATCTTCATAATAAATACAAATGAATGTAAACATCGACATATCGCAAGATGTTCACTAGAAAATTCACATTTCTCAACCGCTGAATTTGCGGTAATCTAACATGCTGCTCAATGTTTTGATCTTATTCAAACGTAGCTATGTGAGAATCCATGTCGGTAGTAGCATCACATCTTTCAACTAAGTATTCTATCTCATCACTAATTGCAGTTTCAGAAGGAATAATTATTCAGATTTTGTTCTCCAGTTTATAGGGAGAGGCTGAATAGGCTGGGGCTGGTTTCCATGGAGCGTCAGAGGCTGAAGGGTGACCTCATCGAGGTTTATAAAATCAAGGGGGGGGGGGCGCATGGATAAGGTAAATAGCCAAGGTCCTTTTCCCCAGGATAGGGGTGCCCAAAAGTAGAGGGCGTAGGTTTAAGGTATGGAATGAGCTGCCAGAAAAAGTGGTGGAGGCTGGTACAATTACAACATTTAAAAAGGCATCTGGATGGGTGTATGAATAGGAAGGGTTTAGAGGGATATGGGCCAAATGTTGGCAAATGGGACTAGATTAATTTAGGATATCTGGTTAGCATGAATGAGTTGGACTGAAGTTGCTGTACAACTCTATGCCTCTGAATCATTCAACTAGCAACAGTTGAAGGGAATTAATGAACAAAGACTCCCTTTGACCACATTCCTTACACAGATGCAGCATTGGTGAATATCTCCTGGGATGACAGCTGAGTGATCTACTGGGCAGAGGACAATAGAAGCTTGTAGCTGAATCTTACCAGTTAAATGTTTGCTGTTATCATTTAATTTCTGTGAACCAACTGAACATTAAAACTCACTTTGTGGACAACCGGCTGTAAGACATCTTAAGGAATTGTACAGGTACTAAGGAAAATTATATCAGCCTTCTTTTACAAATGTGTATGAAGTTAAGCTATCTGATTCCAGACTCCCTAATGCCTGTCAAACATCTGCAAGACACAAATCAGTAGTGTGACAGACTCCTGTCTACTTGCTTGAATGAGGATAACTTCAACAACATTCAGAAAATTTCACACCATCGAGGACAAAACAGCTTGCTTGATTGGCACCATATGTACTGCTTTCAACATTCACTCATTCTACCATGTTAAAAATCACACAACACCAGGTTATCGTCCAACAGGTTTAACTGGAAGCACGAGCTTTTGGAGTGCTGCTCCTTCATGTTCACAACCACCTGATGAAGGAGCAGCGCTCTGAAAGCTTGTGCTTCCAATTAAACCTATTGGACTATAACCTGGTGTTGTGTGATTTTTAACTTTGTACACACCAGTCCAACACTGGCATCTCCAAATTATTCTACCATGGATGCACAGTGATAAGTGTGTACTATCCACAGGATGCACTGCAGCAACTTGACAAAGCTCCTTTGACAATACTTTCCAAACACACAACATCTACTTATAAGAACAAGGAAGTAGACATGGGGATGCCACTATAACAAAGCTACTGTCCAAGCTACTCACGATCTGTACTTGGAACTGCCACTGTTCCCGATTGGATTAAAAAACTAGAATTTCTACCTAAACAGCATTGTGGGTGCATCTACCCCAAATGGACCGTTCAAGAAAGTGGCTCACCATCCCCAACTTAAGGGATTGTTACAAATGCTGGCCTTGCCAATTATGCACACATCCTAACAAATTATGAAAGAAATAAGCTTAAAGAGACTCCTCAAGTCTGCTCTACTATTCAAGAAGGTCACTCTGAACTTTTGATATTATGCAAAAGGTAGGATTGAATTAAATCTCCTGATTCCTTTAAATAAAACAACACATTAAGCTCTGTCTTGAATATATGCAATGACTGAACATTTGAGTGATAAAAGTCTCTCCAACTAACTTGTAAATATTTAAGCTATTTACTATGAGTCTGTGATCACTAGTTCTAGATGTCCTGAGTCAGGGGAAACCTTTCTTTCATCTACCTTGGAAAACATTTTTAGAATTTTAAACGTTTCAATGAATTCACTTCCTCTCCTCTTAAATTCTAGGACATAGAGGCTTAGTCTACTCAATTTCTTCTTGTGGGACAATCCCCTCATTCTGGGAACCAGTCTAGTTACTGTTTTAATTAAATTACTAATTTTTTACTAATTATTGCAATTTAATTTATTTTCAGATATAAGGTTCTTAGGGGGAATTGGCAGAGTAACTGCTGAAAAGTTGCTCCTTGTGAGAGAGTTTCAGCCCAGAGGGCATAACCTCAGAATAAGTGGTGCCTCATTTAATCAAAGTGAGGAAGCTTTACTTTTCTCAGAGGGTAGTGGATCTGTGGAATTATTTACTGCAGAGGGCTCTGAAGGCTGGGACAATTTGTATATTCAAGAATGAGATAGATTTTAATCAGGAATGGAATCAAGCGTTATAGAGAAAAGACAGGAAAGTGGGGTTGTAAGATAATTCACACTGTGCCCCCCAAGGTAAATCTCACTGTGTTCCTTGCCCCCCCCTCCCCCCAGGAAAATCTCACTGTGCACCTCCCGGGTAAATCACACAGTGACCCCCTTCGTGGGTAAATCACACTGTGCAGACCCCCAGGCAAAACACACTTGCCCCCCCCCCAAGGTAAATCATACTGTGCCCCTCCCCTGGGTAAATCACACTTAGCTCCCTGCCCCCCCCACTACCCCAGTAAATCATACTTTGTGCCCCCTCTTCACCCCTCCTGGGTAAATCAGTATTTGCCCCCTCCCCACCACCATTCCCAGTAAATATCATACAGTAACCCCTCTCCCCCATTCCCCCCACCGTAAATCTCATAGTGCCCCTTCTCCCACTTTGGTAAATCACATTATTTCTCCTGTCTACCCTGTCTCTTTGCATATTGGGTATTAGTGTTTATTGCCCCCGGTATCAGTGAAACCCCAAAGCATGGGGTGTAGGGTAGCCCACCCTGATTTGCCCTAAGCTGGGCTAGTTCTAGTTATGGATCAGTGGTGCTGGAAGAGCACAGCAATTCAGGCAGCATCCAACGAACAGCGAAATCGACGTTTCGGGCAAAAGCCCTTTGCCTGAAACGTCGATTTCGCTGCTCATTGGATGCTGCCTGAACTGCTGTGCTCTTCCAGCACCACTGATCCAGAATTTGGTTTCCAGCATCTGCAGTTATTGTTTTTACCTAGTTCTAGTTATTACCAGCTTGTGGGTTTTTGTCAGTCCACAGCTGTGTCGGGAATGAGGTTTGTGAAGACAGGAAGCCAGGGAAGGGGATATTCAGCAGAGACTTCCAGTTATGATGAGCATTTTTACATTCAACTGCCTGATCTGCTGCGCTTCTCCAGCACCACACTCTCAACTGTGATCTCCAGCATCTGCAGTCCTCACTTTCTCCATTTTTACATTCAACTGAGCATCAACAAGATGCATGTGTAATGATCTTTGTAAACTAATGGTTCTCTTTTTAAAGCAAGTTTATCATATAAGGACAGAGGGGGTCTGTTAGCCATCTGAGCTATTGTACAAACAGTTCTGGTGACAGGTCATATTCTGAAACGTTGACTCTTGTTTCTCTCTACACAGAAGCTTCAGATGATCTACTGAATATTTCCAAAAGTTTCTGTTTTTGTTTCAGATGCCCAGCAACTGCAGTATGTTACTTTTGTATAAGAGAATTGTTGATGTAGTTTATAATGTAGCATTCAATGCTGGAAGGACCTGGACTCAGGCTGATCAGACAAGACTCAGACAAGAGTGGGTGATGTTTGTTTCTGCTTTGAATAGAAAGGTTAGACAGTGTTCCTGCTTTAATCACTCTCTGGTGAAACTAGTTTACGACCTCCTCACTTCCTCATTGTTACCACACATTCACCAATAAATGCATTTAATTTATTTGTTAAAGGATCTGCCTGGATAATTAAAGAGTGCAGGATAAACAGACAGCCTATGGTTCCCTGTCCTTGAATAATGTAATTATAGGGCAGTGTTTTATGTGACTTCAGGAACATTATGCTGTTTATACAATTGAATTGTGTAGGTATTAAGTAGAGTAATTGAAAGAAAATGCGCGTAAACTTGACTTCAGGGTATTAAAACATACATATTAACGTAAATCAATCTTCAGTATCTGAAGCAGTAATACATAATACATGGCACTGAATTTTTAGTGCTGGACTGAGAATTGTTTATAATGAAAACAAAAAGTCTTGGAAACACTCAGCAGGTCTGGCAGCATCTGTGGAGACAGAGAAAAATGTTAAGATTACAGTTTGGGAGTGTTTCCGTGGTTGAGGGGTCATATTTTAAATGCTGCTTTGAACTGAAATTATCAGCCTTTATCCCTCTGGTGGGTATGAAGTGATTTGATTTCTCTTTCCTGCTACCCAACCCTTAGTAGATCATTTCTCAGCATAAGCCTTGCCTAAAAATGACTATCGTCTGACTCAGAAATCACATACACACTGCTATACAATATACTGTGATGTAGCTGTCAAGTACAGGTCATTCCATCCTCTCTCAGAGTCTTGACAGCATGTGACTGCTGATATTAGTGTTACTTCATCTTATACAGCACATCATTAATTTACAAAAACAGAAATTGCTGGAAAAGCTTATCCGGTGTGGACAGAAATCAGAGTCAATGTTTTGGGTCCAGTGACCTTTCCTCAGAACTACGTTTTCAGCAATTTCTATTTTTGTTTCTGATATTTAGCATCTGCTGTTCTTTTGATTTTTGCATCATTAATATATGCATTCTTGTTAAACTGCACAACAAATATTGTTAAAAATCACACAACACCAACTTATAGTCTAATGGGTTTATTTGGAAGTACTCGCTTTCGGAGCAATGCTCCTTTTGCAGCATTCCAAAAACTAGTGCTTCCAAATAAACAGTGAAGGAGCAGTGCTCCAAAAGCTAGTGCTTCCAAATAAACCTATTGGACCTATAACCTGGTGTTGTGTGATTTTTAACTTTGTCCACCCCAGTCCAACACCGGCTCCTCTATATCATAACAAATATTGTGCCATTGTATATACAATGGTGCATTGCTTATGTGCTGGACTCAATATCCCAAAACATGAATTCATGGCAGTTTGAGAATTTGAATAGTATTTCTAGAAACCTTGAAAGATTAAACGGGATCTTGAACAGATGGGCCAGTGGGCTGAGAAGTGGCAGATGGAGTTTAATTTAGAAAAATGCGAGATGCTGCATTTTGGGAAAGCAAATCTTAGCAGGACTTATACACAGAACAAAGAGACCTTGGAGTGCAGGTTCATAGCTCCTTGAAAGTGGAGTTGCAGGTAGATAGGATAGTGAAGAAGGTGTTTGGTATGTTTTCCTTTATTGGTCAGAGTATTAAGTATAGGAGTTGGGAGGTCATGTTGTGGCTGTACAAGACATTGGTTAGGCCACTGTTGGAATATTGCGTGCAATTCTTGTCTACTTCCTATCGGAAAGACGTTGTGAAACTTGAAATGGTTCAGAAAAGATTTACAAGCATGTTGCCAGGGTTGGAGGATTTGAGCTACAGGAGCGGTTGAATAGGCTAGGGCTGTTTTCCCTGGAATGTTGGAGGCTGAGAGGTGACCTTATAGAGGTTTATAAAATCATGAGGGGCATGGATAGGATAAATAGACAAAGTCTCTTTCCTGGGGTGTGAGAGACCAGAGCTAGAGGGCATAGGTTTAGAGTGGGAGGGGAAAGATATAAAAGAGACCTAAGGGCAACTTTTTCACGCAGTGGGTGGTATGTGTATAGAATGAGCTGCCAGAGGAAGTGCTGGAGGCTGGTACAATTGCAACATTTAAAAGACATCTGGATGGGTATATGAACAGGAAGGGTTTGGGCTGGGTGCTGGCAGATGGAACTAGATTGCATTGGAATATCTGGTCGGCATGGATAACTTGGACTGAAGGGTCTGTTTCCATGCTGTACATGTCCGGACTCTATGACTCTAAGTGACGCAAACACACCAGTGGCCAACATTTTGCACAATGGCTTGATTATAAAGACAATTCTCTATCATGGCATACCGGGCGACATGGTGGCTCAGTGTTTGGTACAGCTGTCTCACAGTGCCAGGGACCCAGGTGCCATTCCACCCTCGGGCAACTGTCTGTGTGGAGTTTGCACATTCTCCATGTGTCTGTGTGGGTTTCCTCTGGATGCTCCAGTTTCCTCCCACCATCCAAAGATGTGCTGGTTAGGTGGATTGGCTATGCTAAATTGTCCAGGGATGTGCAGGCTAAGCAGATTAACCATGGGAAACACAGAGTTACAAGGATAGGGTGTGATGCTCATCTGAGGGGTCATGTAGATTTGATGGGCTGAATGCTTCAACACTGAAAGGATTCTACTTTTTTCTATGTGCTTTGCTAATGTCCTTTGCAGAATGTAACCGGCCCAGCCTGGCCTGCAGATAGCTCCAGTCTCACCAATTTTCTTGATTCAGGAGTGGTCCACCTTGCGAACAAGTTACTTAGCTGTACAAAAGCATTGCAAGGAATGAATAAAGTGAAAAGTAATACTTATCAAAGTGAGCATTAATAACGTGAAAAATGGATTGACCCCTCATTGTTTATGTTATTGCCTTGCTTGAATTATCATTGTGTCTTTTAGGCTTTCATTCTAATTCTCTTTGATAATCTTCAATGGAATGAGCAACTTTAGTTACATAGCGTAACATAACAAGCATAATAAAATATCCTAATATCACAGAAGTATTATGTAACAAAATATGATACTGAGCTTAATGAAGAAATATGAGGTTAGTTGACCAAAAAAGGAGATAGGTTTTAAAGTGTATTTTAAAGGAAGGAAGTTGAATATAAAAGTTTAAGAGAGGGTTGGTTACTTGAGATTTTTCAAGATTACCTAGGTAACTGAAGGCATTACCAGCAATGGTGAAGTGATTAGAATTAAGGAACCTGAAGAAGTCCGATTAGATGAGCCAAGATATCTCAGAGCGGATGGGTCTGGATGAGATTACAGAGTTAGTGAAGGAGTAGGCCATGGAAAGATTTCGAAATGAAGATTTGTACGTTAAAATCAAGACATTGTTTTCTGGAGGCCAATATCGCTCAGCAAGCGCAGAGGTGATACAGGAATGATATGTTTCAAGTTAGGACATAGGCAGCAGAGTTGGATGACCTCAAGTTTATGGAAGGTAGAATGTAGGAGACCAGCTACTTTGAAATAGTTGAATGTAGAGGTAACAAAGACATGCTTGAGGCTTTCAGCAGCTCATTAGCTGGGACACAGACAATATTTGGCAATGCTATGAAGATGGAAACAGGTGGACTTGGTTCTAGTGAGGCTATATGGTTGATCATGGTCAGATACGATACCAAGGCTGTGAACAGATTGATTTAAACTCAGACTGTTGCATGGGTATTGGATGGAACTAGTAGGCAGAGAATGGAGTTGAGAGTGGGGACTGAAGACAATAATTTGATCTTCCCAACATTTAATCCGAATGTACACATTCAGTTCTGGATTTTAGATTAGTAATCTGATAATTTAGTGATAATGAAAGAGTTGTGAGATGTCTTAGTGAGGTACAGCTGTATGGTATCGGGGACCATGTGAAAACAAATGCTGTGATATCAGTTTTTGTCATTGAAGAGCAGTATGTAGACAATAAAAAAGGATATTGCTAAATTTACACCCTTGGGTGACACCAGATATAATGCTGTGGGAGCAGGAGCAGAAGATGTATTTAAAGTGATTTGGAATGCTGATTTTTAATTCGGATGATAGATTATTGATTAGGATTATAGATTATTGATTTGGACGATTGGTTATTGATTAGGATTATAGATTATCAATTTGGATGATAGATGATTGATTCAGAATACAGATTTAATTCGGATTATTAATTCAGATTATAGATTAATTATATATATAAAATTATATGTAATTATATATATATATATATGATTATAGATTATTTATTAGGATGATAGATTGGATCAGATTATTGATGAGTGTTATTACTCCAGTCCGGATCCAGGGCCCTTCCTGCTCACTGTCTCCGAGGTCACAGCCTCTGGAGCCCGGCTCCTGCCTCATTCCCCTCGGCCCCGGGACAATGTGGAGCTTCACCAGGAGAGCCGCTCTCTCGGTGCCGCTGCCCCGGCGGCTGAGGCCGAGGCCGAGGCCGAGGCCGAGCCCGAGGCCGCGGAATACTCGGACGGCCGTTTGTGGGAGGCCGCCCGGGCCCAGCAGCGGGAGGCCTGAGGAAGCGGGCCCAGCCCCGGGCCGGACTAAGGTAAGGCCGGGGATGGAGCTCCGGGCGACCGCCTCCAGCCGCCAGTCACCCCCGGGGCTGGAGAGAGCCGAACCCGTTTACCCCCTGAACCCGGATCACCCCCCCCCTCACCCCCCCACCCGGATACCCACTGAACCCGGATCACCCCCCCCCCCAATCCGGATACCCCCCCGAATCCGGATCCCCCCTGAACCCGGATCACCCCCCCCCCTCCCCAATCCGGATACCCACTGAACCCGGATCACCCCCTTAATCCGGATCACCCCTTTAATCCGGATATCCCCCCGAATCCGGATCATCCCTGAACCTGGATCCCCCCTGAACCTGGATCACCCCCCCCCCCCCCCCCCCAATCCGGATACCCACTGAACCCGGATCACCCCCTTAATCCGGATCACCCCTTTAATCCGGATACCCCCCCGAATCCAGATCACCCCCTTAATTCAGATCACCCCTTTAATCCGGATACCCACTGAACCCGGATCACCCCTTAATCCGGATCACCCCTTTAATCCGGATCCCCCCTGAACCCGGATCACCCCCCCCCCCCCCCCCCCCCCCCGAATCCGGATCCCTCTCTTAATCCGGATCATCCCTGAACCTGGATTCCCCCCTGAACCCGGATCACCCCCCCCCCATCCGGATACCCACTGAACCCGGATCACCCCCTTAATCCGGATCACCCCTTTAATCCGGATCCCCCCTGAACCCGGATCACCCCCCCCCCCCCCCGAATCCGGATCCCTCTCTTAATCCGGATCATCCCTGAACCTGGATCCCCCCTGAACCTGGATCACCTCTTTAATCCGGATCACCCCCTTAATCCAGATGAGCAATCAATCAGTGATCTCTCCTTCTTCAACATCCCATAAAGTCTCACCATCACTATTGCGATGCTGCACTGTTTTATTCACCAGCCCATTGACCCTATATCTCTGCAACATTATTGGGTCACATTCTACCTGATCTGTAGGTCACATATAATGACTCCATTAAAACTCCACTCTAATTTCCTTGTCAGTTTTGAGGGTACAGGCACCTCTGCCCTCTTCTTCAACTGGTCAGTCATCATTCCTGAGGTTAGGCATTTGATAACCATTTAACTATCATTGGAACCAAAGTGCTCTGAGTTAGATTTCCATTCTTGATCTTTTTAGGTGCCTCAGAGTCCATCCTGGCAGCCTGTAGAGGTCCGTGAGTTTCCAGAGGTAAGGAAGCATTTCGGGAAACAGCCGAAAACTGTACTTGTTGGTAATTAAACCTCTAACTGAGAACCATCTAGACCTGGGAGGCCCTGTGTTTGACCCTGCTCTGTGCAGTGGTAGGATTGCTCATTGTCCCTGGGTGGGAAAAAAGGATCCATGGGTTCCTTAACTCTCCAGCAATCCCTTGATTGCATTGCAAGTGTGAGCAGACTTGAACTGAGCTTTTAAATCTAGGCACCTTAAATAAACGATTGAGACTTTACCCAGAAGGCTGCTTGGGTGTGAATGGACAGAGGAGCCTGTTGACTGTAGAAATGGTTAGGGAACTGGTGCTTTCAGGTGAGAAAGTGAGAAAATATAAAAGTTGGTGCATACAGTTGCAGTTTCTGTGTGCTGGATCATTTATTGAAGAGATAGAAAAGCTTAATTGTTTCCTATGCTATAGTTCAGGGACACAGTACCTGCACTGCTTCAACTTAACACAGGCCAGTGATAGACCCTGGTTCTCTGGCACAGTGGTTGCACAGTGCAGTGCTGGGCAGAGACTTATAATGATTTAATGTGACCCATATGTTTTCATGCCAACAAACTCCAGGTTACCATGGAGATGATTGACCATCTTGAACGATTGGCACTCGTTGATTTTCGGAATCAGGAGGGTATAGAAAGACTGGCAGATGCCATACAGTTTGCCAACCAGCTGCATGCTGTTGACACTGAGGGAGTGGAGCCCATGGATTCAGTGCTGGAGGACAGGTAATGGAATCTCTGTCTTACCTGATGGTAAATTACTTGGTAAATTAAGGAGAGCAAAAGAGACCAAAGGAGTTAGATTATTAGGGGAGGTGATGGTGTAGTTGTAGTGTCACTGCACAGGTCACTCAGAACTCCAGGCTTAATGTGTTGAGGACCTGAGTTTGAATCCCACCATGGCAGATGGTAAATTGATCAGTAATGGCAACTGTTTGATTGTTGTAAAAACAAAACCCACCTGATAGAATCGCTACAGTGTGGAAAACCTCGGCCCAGCAAGTTCACATCAACCCCCTCCGAAGAGTATCCCACCCAGGCCCATTCCCCTATTACTCTACATTTACCCCAGACTAATGCACCTAACCTACACATCCCTGACCACTACAGGCAATTTAGCATTGCCATTTGCACATCTTTGGATTGCAGGAGGAAACTGGAGCACCTGAAGGAAACCCATGCAGACACGGGGAGAATGTGCAAACTCCATACAGACAGTCACCTGAGGCTGGAAATAAACCCAGGTCCCTGGTGCTGTGAGGCATCAGTGCTAACCACTGAGCCATCTTGCTACCCAGGTTATTAATGTCCTTTTTAAGGAAGGAAATAAGTCTTTCTTATTGGGTCTGGCCGACATGTGACCCATGGCAATGTGATTGACTCTTAATTGTTCTCTGAGCAATTAGGTATGGACAATAATTGGTGACCTAACTAGTGACACGCACCTCCCAGAAATGCATTAAAAAAACAGTTGTACATCCGAGTGAAATATTTTATGTTGATAAATTTATAAAGTGCAGCAGATGTAAATTCTGAAATTTCCTCCTTTTAAAACAGTCCTTCAAACTTATTTATGTTGGTCACCTATCCATTAGTAATTTTGGTCCTGTGAAGCAGTTGGGATGTTTTGCTATGTTAAAAGTGCTATGTACATGAAAGTGTTTGTTGGCGTAGAAATTAGTGACCAGATAATCTATTGTAGTGATACTAACTGAATAACAACAATTTGTACTTGTATATAGCACCTTTAACCTCACAAAATTGATCAAGGTGTTTGACAGGCGAATCTATACATTAAAGTTTGGTTTGATTTATAATTGTCACTTGTACCTAGGTACAGTGAAAAGTTTTGTTTTGCATACAGTACAAGCAGATCATACAAAATGCATTCAGGTAATACAAAAGAGTGAGGAATACAATGAGAAGGCTACAGAGAAGATGCAAAGGGAACGAGATCAATGTTAAATTTATAATTTGAGAGGTCCATTCAGAAGTCTAATAACAGCAGGGAAAAAGTGGATCTTGAATCTATTCATATATGTTTCATATCTGCTGCTTGACAGAGGAAGATGGAAGAGAGTATAACTTGTGTGGGAGGGTTCTTTGATTATGTTGGTTGCTTTCCCAATGATCTTTGTGTCTTTGTTTGCTATGATCTGCCTGTGCTGCTCGCAAAACAAAGCTTTTCACTGTACTTAGATACATGTAACTACAATAAATCAAATCAAATCCTGAGGCAGTGGGAATTTAAGTTGGGTTCAGTGAATGGAAGGCTGGTTTACGTGAGGGCCTGGGCTGTGTTCACGATTCTCTGTGGTTTCTTGTGGCCTTGGGAAGAGCAGTTGTCATATCGAGCTGTGATAAATCCAGGTAGGGATGCTTTCTGTGGTGCATCCTGTAAAAAATTGGTAAGAGTCCTTGTAGACATGATGAAGTTTCTTAGCTTCCTGAAGAAGTAGAGGCATTGTTGTGGTTCTGTTTGCCGAGCTGGGAATTTGTGTTGCAGACGTTTCGTCCCCTGTCTAGGTGACATCCTCAGTGCCTGGGAGCCTCCTGTGAAGCGCTTCTGTGATCTTTCTCCGGCATTTGTAGTGGTCTGAATCTGCCGCTTCCTGTTGTCAGTTCCAGCTGTCCGCTGCAGTGGTCGGTATATTGGTCCAGGTCGATGTGCTTATTGATTGAATCTGTGGATGAGTGCCATGCCTCTAGGAATTCCCTGGCTGTTCTCTGTTTGGCTTGTCCTGTAATAGCATATTATTCTGACTCAATATACCGGCCACTGCAGCGGACAGCTGGAACTGACAACCGGAAGCGGCAGACTCAAACCACTACAAATGCCAGATGAAAGATCACAGAAGTGCTTCACAGGAGGCTTCCAAGCACTGAGGATGTCACCTAGACAGGGGACGAAACGTCTGCAACACAAATTCCCAGCTCGGCGAACAGAACCACAACAACGAGCACCCGAGCTACAAATCTTCTCACAAACTTTGAGTAGAGGCATTGTTGTGCTTTCTTGATCATTGCATCGATGTGGGTGGACCAGGACAGATTGTTGCTGCTCATCACTCCCAGGAACCTGATGCTGACAACCATCTCCACCCCAGCTCCATTGATGCAGACAAGGCCATGCTTTGTACTCGTCATGCTAACGTCCGCGGAGAGATTGTTATTTTTACGCCATGCCACTAAGCAGTCAATCTCTGTTGATGCTGTTAACTCAAGTTGACACTGAATCGCAAAAGCTGATATCACAGCAGTTGATCAAAATCTTGGCCAAGGGTTAGGTACATTTGTCAGGGGTGAATATAGGATAATAGGGTAGGGGAAAGGGTCTGGGTGGGTCACTCTTCAGAGGATCTATTGGGCCGAAGGGCCTGTTTCTACGGATTCTATAATTCTAAGTGGTAGGTCTTAAGGAGAATAGAGAGAGTGGACAAAATTCCAGAGATTAGGACTTTAGCTGCTAGGGGCACAGCCACAAATGATGGACCAGTTAAAACAAGCAATGCTCAAGAGGTCACGGTTATAGCACCACAGATATCGGTGATCTTTTATTGTCCTGTACTTTCCTGCTGTTTCACTCTTTGAACTTACTACTTCATAACTCTTTGTGTTTTTGTGAAAGGTGTTACTAATGTAGATAGCTTGATGGTGCAATATTTCACGGTCCCTGTACAGGTAGTGTGCTGTTTCAGATCTATTTCCTCATGAAATTGGGGGCACATAGGCAGAGGTTATGCCCACGATTGTATTACAGAATCCCCAAATTGTGGGATGCATTTGCATTTTTGCTCTGACAACATGAATTAGACAGAAAGAAACAGGTTCGCGAAAATAGGATTATCAATGATGTTCCAAAGATGTGGAGATGCCAGAGTTGAACTGGGGTGGACAAGGGTCAAAAGTCAAATGACACCAGATTATAGTCCAGCAGGTTTATTGAAAGCGCAAGTTTTTGGAGCTTAGCTCCTTCCTTAGGCATTGTATGATAGAGAGATATAAGACACGGTATTTATAAGCTAAAAGCTAACAACTTTAAAACAACTGCCCTTATTGAGTCTTTTAATAAGTTAGAAGGTAGACTGCTGATTAAAATACAAAATCTAGACTCCCTTCAAGTCTTTGTCTGTAGATAACTAAAGCTTTTATCAATGTACAAGAGGTGACATCTCAGGTTAGACAATTCAGTTTTGGTGTGAGGTCCTGCTTTGAATCTGTCTATATTTTAAACTGAAGTCCGGTTTTTTTGACTGAAGTGTATCTTACTTTGTGTGTATGTGAGAAAGAGAGAGAGAGAGAGATATGTGAGAGAGTGAGTGAGAGACAGAGATGTCCAGAGTGTTTTGAAAGAGATGCCAGAAACGTGTAATCAGAAAACCCATGATGTTCACTTTTGTTTCACTTTACTGAAAGAATACAGAATCGTAGAGTCCCTGCAGTATGGAAGCAGGCCATTTGGCCCATTGAGTCCACACTGACTCTCCAAAGAGCATCCCACCTTGACACACAACCCCACCCTATGCCTGTAACTCTGCATTTCCCATGGTTAATCCACCTAGCCTGCACATCCCTGAATACTACGGGCAATTTAACATGGCCAGTCCACCTAATCTGCACATCTTTGCCCTGTGGGAGGAGACCAGAGCACCAAGAGGAAACCCATGCAGACACGGAGAGAATGTGCAAACTCCACACAGACAGACACCCGAAGGTAAGATCAAACCCAAGTTCCTGTGCTGTAAGGCAGCAGTGCTAACCACTGAGCCACTGTGCCACCCCAATAACTTGACTAATAGCTTATTGAGTATCGGGAAATACATCCCATCAGAGCAATCTTTGTCTGTCAAAGAGTGCAGGGCAGTACAAGGTACCTTGTACTATTTATGAGTGAGTTCAGCAGCAGAGGTGCTCTCTCATTCATTCCAGGCACACTATCTCTCAGAAAACTTTTGGACAATTAAGACTAAATTGGAGAGAGTATTTTCTGTGGGAGAGATCCTGTCTGCTGACTATGAGAACGTTTGTATGCATTGTGCACCCAGGACTGTAGATATGAAGATTCTTAATCCCAAAGATTTTTCTTTGTTGCATTTAATTTGGGCAGATTGCTTGTATTTTACGTCCCTGAACCAGTGGGTAATGCAGACAATCAACCAATGGCATGTAGAATTTTAAGAAGTAAAATCCTGTAAATGTTAAGCAGGTCAATGACTTGAAACGTTTCTCCCTTTGCAGATGCTATCAAACCCGCTGGGAATTTAATCCTTTTCTGTTTTTATTTCAGATTCCTAGCATCTCTCAGGATTTGGCTTTTATTTCCCACAGTTGGGAATGTTTGAGATAGAAAAGGGAGTGTCCATGTGGGCGATGAGGGGACAGCTTAAAGGCCTGAGAACAGGGTGCCAGTGGAAGCTGCAAACATAGAGCAGAAGGGAACGGGAAATAGGCAGATGATCAAAACCCATGACGTTCACATTTGTTTCACTTTACTGAAAGAAAGTAGAATCGTAGAGCCCCCTACAGTGTGGAAGCAGACCTTTCGGCCCATTGAGTCCACACTGACCCTTCCAAAGAGCATCCCACCTAGACACTCACATTGTCACTTCGAGTCCAGAACCTCCCCAGTCAACAAGGACTGTGGACACGAGTGCTGGTGAGAGGCAGAAGCTCAACTAAACACATGGATTAAAGAGGTCCCAGTTTGGCATTTCTGCACCACTGGAATTTGCACTTTCACAATCCCTGAAGCTCTGAAATTGGACCTGCATAGTGTCATAGAGATGTGCATCACTGAAACGGACCCTTCAGTCCAACTCATCCACACCGACCAGATAGCCGAACCTAATCTAGTCCCACTTGCCAGCATTTGACCTATATCCCTCTTAAACCCTTCCTATTCATATACCCATCTATATGTCTCTTAAATGTTGTAATTGTCCCAGCCTCCACTACTTCCTCTGGCAGCTCATTCCATACACGTACCACCCTCTGCGTGAAAAAGTTGCCCCTTAGGTCTCCTTTATGACTTTCCCCTCTCACCCTGACCCTTTAGTTCTGGACTCCCCCACCCCAGGGAAAAGACTTTGTCTATTTATCTTATCCATGCTCCTCATGATTTTATAAATCTCTATAAGGTCACCCCTTAGCCTCTGAAACTCTGGGGAGAAAAGCCCCAGCCTATTCAACCTCTCCCTATAGCTCAAACCCTCCAACCCTGGTAACATCCTTGTAAATCTTTTCTGAACCCTATCAATTTCACAACATCCTTCCAATAGGAAGGAGACCAGAATTGCACGCAATATTCCAAACGTGGCCTAACCAATGTCCTGTACAGCTGCAACATGACATCCCAACTCAATACTTTGACCAATAAAGGAAAACATACCAAATGCCTTCTTCACTATCCTATCTACCTGTCTAATTTCAAGGAGCTATGAACCTACATTCCAAGGTCTCTTTGTTCACCAACACTCTCTAGGACCTTACCATTAACTGTATAAGTGCTGTTTTGATTTACTTTTCCAAAATTCACACCTCGCATTTATTTAAATTAAACTCCATCTGCCACTCCTCAGCCCATTGGCCCATCTGATCAAGATCCTGTTGTAAATTATAGTGACCTCCTTCGCTGTCCACTACATCTCCAATTTTGGTGTCATCTGCAAACTTACTAACTGTACCTCCTATGTTCACATCCAAATCATTGATATAAATGACGAAAAGTAGAGGACCCAGCAGCGATCCTTGTGGCACTCCACTGGTCACAGGCCTCCAGTCTGAAAAACAACCCTCCACCAACACCCTCTGTCTTCTACCTTTGAGCCAGTTCTGTATCCAAATGGCTAGTTCTCCCTGTGTTCCATGAGATCTAACCTTGCTAACCAGTCTCCCATGGGGAACCTTGTCAAACACCTTACTTAAGTCCAAATAGATCACATCTACTGCTCTGCCCTCATCAATCCTCTTCTTCAGAAAACTCAGTCAAGTTTGTGAGACATGATTTCCCACGCACAAAGCCATGTTGACTATCCCTAATCAGTCATTGCATTTCCAAATAATGTATATCTTGTCCCTCAGGATTCCCTCCAACAACTTGCCCTCACCAACATCAGGCTCACCGGTCTATAGTTCCCTGGCTTTTCCTTACCACCTTTCGTAAACAGTGGCACCTCACCTGTGACTATCGATGATACAAATATCTCAGCAAGAGGCCCAGCAATCACTTCTCTAGTTTCCCACAGAGTTCTCAGGTACACCTGATCGGGTCCTGGGGATTTATCTACCTTTATGCATTTCAAGACATCCAGCACTTCCTCTTCTGTAATATGGACATTTTTCAAGGTGTCACCATCTGTTTCCCTACATTCTATATTCTATATTTTCCATGCCCTTGGCAAGAATGCACATTCAGGAGACATAAATGGCAACAGTCAGGATACAGGAGGTTCATCGACAGGGTTGGTTAGGGAGGGGAGATGCCAGAGTGTTGGGCACAGGCAGATGCTGCAAATCAGTGGGTGAGAGGATGGGAGAAGCACCTCCAAAATGGTGCCAAATGGAGAACCCAGGATATGATGTTAAAACAAATATTGGAACGCTCAGTGAAATTATAGGCTCTATTAACTTACCAACATTGTTTTGCATGCAAGTCAGTTGGGGATTTACTATAATCTGTTCCTGTTCTTATGTTCTTGTGAAGTTGTCTTATCACTGATCTGAGAGATCTATAGACTGCTAGTATAGTACCTTTCAATTCAGTTCTCAAAACATTTCTATTTTATCACACAGGCCGTTGTACTTGCGTGAGGACACAGTCACGGAAGGTTACTGTGCAGAGGCAATCCTCAGCAATGCGAAGCAAGTTGTCGAGGAATACTTTATAGCACCTCCAGGCAAGTTCAATCAGCTTTACCATCTTTGGTGCTTTCAAACTCATCAGGTGGTATTCTCTCCAGGTTTGGCCAGAAGGTGTCAGAACTATAATTGACATTGCAAACTGGCTCTAATACAAAGCCCTCATTATCACTGAAGTCAGCGTTTTTTCTGTCCTGACCTGCTATTCCTTGCTTACCTACCCCATTCACATGTCTCTCTTTTTCTTTCTCTCTCTCTGGGTTCCATCTCCACCTATCTACTCCCCTCCCCCAATTTCCTCTTCAGCGTAAATACCTCTTTTTCGAGCTGCCAGCAGTTCTGATAAAGAGTTACCAGACTCTGAAATGTTAACTGCGCTTTCTTTCCACAACAGATGCTGCTAGACCTGCCAGGTTTCTCCAGCAATCTCTGTTTTTGTTGTAGGTCAGCTGCCTGACATTCATTCTCGTTTATTGACTATCTTTCTCATTAGTCATTTAGTTTTTCAAATGCCTCTTTGAGATTATTGGTCAAGCACCTACTGTTGTAAACACAGCAGGTGTTGGAAAAACTCAGCAGGTCTGGCAGCATCTGCGGGGGAAGAGAGTCAACATTTGGATTAATTATGACTTCTTAGGAACTGAAGAGAGGTTGAAATGAGATGGGTTTGTGATGTTGATAAATGAGGGAGCATCAGCCAGAACAAAAGGTCAGGGATATTTTAGAGGCAAAAGAGATTAAATAACGGTGATATTGTGCCAAAAAAAAAAACGAAGAGTAGTAGAAGACAGCTTTGGTCCTGAGAAAGTCGACGGCAGAATAAAGGACAGCTTTGTCTAAAAACAGAAACACATGATAAGAAGACTGGCATAGATTTCCCACTGGCCAGACAGTCTTTACTCCAGTGTAAGTGGGAGGTGTGAATGCGGACCCTGCAGAATCCCCATTGTACACACTCTGAAACTGACTGTTCCTCTGGGCAGTTCCTCCATTCTTGGCAACTGCTGAAAGTCCTCCGTAAAAATCCGAGACTCTGGATGGTTCCAATGAAATTAAGTAAAATAATTATTCTGGAAAAGTTAGAAATTAGATACCTAGTCAAACTCCTAAGTACTGACCCCATAGTTAGCTCACACACCCCAAACTACTCCACTGTCATGAACAGTTACACAGCCCAGATCCTGACCCTAACACACATCCCAGGGACTGACATAAGCACTCCCCACAACAACATGACACCCCTCTCTCCCCAGGACCTGGAAGCACACCTTCCCCTACCCCCTGACACCTGACACACCCTAGCCCTTGTATCCAACACCTTCCCTCCATCTCCATTAAGATCTGAACCCTGCCCGGTCAGTGGACCTGATACCCTCACCCTGAGTTCCATCATCCCAGCAAGGGACCAGACCTAACCAATGCCACTGCTTTCAGATCTGACTTGCACCACCCACCATCGGACCCTATCATCCTTTCCCTCCCCCACTGGACTGGACACGATCCCCACCCCCCACCCCAATCTGGATTTCCATCCGACCTGATTTCTCCAGCCTACCCTGATCTTTTGCAAACACTCACCTGCCCCACTTCCCACCTGACTCTCTACCCCTCCCAGTTGGCACCCTACTTACCTGACACTATATCCACCTGGCTGTCTGTCCCTTCGCCAGTTGGCACCCTACCCACCTGGCACCTACCTCTCCACCCATCTGGCACTCCACCCTCCCAGCAGTTCTGTCACAAGAAAGAACTGTCATAGTCTCTATCTTTGTTAGGTCGGTCCTGAGCACATTATCCTCTCAGAAAAGCAAAACTCCCTTCTTTTATATAAAAAAAAGGGCTGGAGTGGGAATTTGCATGAGATTGCCTGTCCCCAGAAAGTCCACCCCACAGACTGACACTTGGCAAAGGAATCAAATTGAAATGGTGGCCAGCATGCACAGTGTGTTGATAACGTGAGCCATGATACCAAACATGTCGGAAACTGGGAAGAAATAGAGAGCCAAGTGAGTATAGTGTCAGGTAGGTCATGCTGACTTGACATAGTCCATAAACCAGGATAACACCTACCATAAGGTGTTTTATGTGACAGTTGAGCGTGGGAGTCATGATGTTGTTTCTTTCCCCTAAGCCTGTATGCTGTAGCTGCAACTCATTGTAACTGAGTGATTGAAACTGATTAGCAGAAATAGCCATTTAACCGATTGTGAAGTTGTTTCTCTAGTGAAATTGTGGTTGAACTGACCCCAACTCCCTGCACCTTTGCCCTACACTCCTTTAATATCTTTCATTAAGAAAATCAGTTTCAGTTGCAAAACGAATAACTGGTCTAGTATCAGTTATAGAAGAGAGTTTTGAACTTTATAGTGCTTTGTGTATAGAATTATTTCCTCATCTCTGTCTTGAATAGTTCAGTTCGTACTTTTTCAGCTATGCCTTAAGGACCTCAGCTCAATCAATAGAAATAGTTTCTGTCTGTTTATACTATCCATTCCCTTTGATATCTTGAAAATGTTAATCAACTCACTCTTCAACCTTAACAGTCCCAGTGAGCACACACTCTTGGTTTGTGGAATCTCTCTTCATAGTTTAACTCTTGAATCTGGGAATGTTTCTTGTTCCTGCTTTTGGGAGCATTTAGGACCAGAATAAGTAGCCACCCATTTAAGACAGAGATGAGGAGGAAATTCTTCTGAGAATGGTGCATCAGTGAAATTCTTTACTATGGGGGGGGGGGGGGGGGGGGGTGCTGTATTCAGGACTGAGATATAGAGATTCTTAATCAGTGAGGGAGTTACAGGTTATGGTGAAAAGACAGGGAAATTAAGGGTTATCTGAAAAGTCATGATCTCACTGAAGGGCAGCCTCCATGGCCAACTCCTTCTCCCATGTCTTATAAACTTTAACTTTCAGCCAGAAGTGCCGAGTAGATGATTCATCTTGACCTCTTCCTGTTGGTCCTCAGGATCACATGCCAGTCTTCAGCCAAATTGCTTCACTTTACGGGTACCAAGAAACCACTGAAGGCTCTGGATATTACAGAGACTCTGACAACTACCTGACAATAGTACTGATGAGCTGTGTGCCCAAATTAGCCATATCCCTAGTCAAGTTGTTCCAGATACAGTCCTGGCATTTTCCCAACAATGTGGAAGATTATCTAGGTATCTCAAATCTACAAAAAGCTGGAAAAATCCAATTGGCCAGATTCCTCTTCCCCCCCCCCCCCCCCCCCCCCCCCCGTTCGTTATCATTAAAGGGATGGAAGGGACTGTTGGCAGTGCAATCAGACAGCACTCGCTCAGCAATAACCAGCTCAGTTTGGGCTCCGCCAGGGCCACTCAGCTCCTGATCCCATTGCAACCTTTGTTCAAACATTGAAGAAAAGGCTGAACTCCAGAGAAGTGACGATGATCTCTCTTGACATCAAGGCAGCATGGACCAATTGTGGCATTAAGGAGCTCTAGTAAAACTGGAGTCAATGGAAATCTCTCCACTGGCTGGAGTCATGCCTGACACAAAGAAAGATGTTTGGAGGCCAGCCATCTCAGTGCCAGATGTCTCTGCAGGAGTATGTGGGACTTGAACCAAAGCCTTCTGGCTCAGAGATATGGACATTACCACAATATCACAAGATTTTGGGTTTTTAGAAAGCTCCTATCCCAGCGTTAGCAATTGTCAATGTACCAATTTTATAAATGGATTGAAATCAGGCCTCTTCCATGATCTGTGTGGTTGATATTTTCAGACAACCTATTCAGAGATGTTGTGACACACATCTGCAGTAGGTGGGATTTGAACCTGGGCCTATGCAATTACATAGAAACGCTATTACTGTGCCACAAAAGCCCTCTGTTCCTCAGGAATCTCTCCTAGGCTCGGACATCCCCAACTATACCATCAATGACCATTCCTCCATCCTAAGGTCACTCTTACTTTGCTTCATCATTTAGGTGGGTCTCTGACCCTGATTCAGTATTAATTAATTTATTTGACATGTCTAGCATGTTAACCTCCTCTTCTAATTTAACTCACATACAAAATGATTATTCAGCATGTGTGTCATGTCCTAATTTCCATTGATAATGGCACTGTTACCTGGTTTAAAGAGGCGTACTTTCCACCTGATCACTCCTTCTTTCTAAAGTGTCCATTTTGCTATCCCTCAGAGCTCCTTTTCTAGCTCCCTATTCTGTTTTGTCACTAGTGATGCACTTTGTCTACTTCCTATTCACCAGGATTAGTGTTTTTTTTTCTGCATTTTTATTTGCTTTCTTATATGTTTTATGTTGTCCTTTACATCTTTAATGGTCCACGGTTGTCTCTTCTGATGAATCAATGTCTTATTCCTTAGGGGTATAGAACTGGTCCTGTATCACAAAAATATACTTTATTCATACAATTTGAAAAAGCACATGATGAAACATTTTGAAAATTATACAGTGCGATAGAATTCATCTTGTCTACATTCAGCATGTTACACTTTGAGGTGCCTCAATATCATTTTAATACTTTTAAAATTTGCAATATACATTTCACATCAGGATACAGTCCAAGGACTAAACATTTCAAATTGAAAATTCAGAAGGAGCAATAGGCTTTAACTTTGCTACTTACAGCATATTCAACTCTGAGGTGCTGCAATACAATTCCAATATTTTTGATGTTTATAATTTATATACTTGTCAGGCATATAGCTCACGGGGTTCAATAGAGTTTCCAATTCCTTGGTGTATTATGGCTGGAAGGCCTTACACAGTAACCTTTCTCTATTGTGCACCAGCTCTAAGCTTCCATGTATCCCTCAACATGGACTCCTCTTGCTGATCTTCTGTCATCATTGATAGATACCCATTGGTACATTTGTCCAGTTTACTGTGATCGCTCTGTTTCTCATCCTTTTGAAATCAGCCTTCTCTTAATCTAGAATTGTTGGTAATTGTTTTGCATTTCTCCTTTGCAAAATAACCCGTTTATTCAACTACATTATAATTGCCATTAGATAAATGTGTTCCTGTACAGTTAGACTGTTAATTAAATCATTATACATTACCATTTCTAATATCATCTCTTGTTGGCTCCTGGACATATTGTTAAATTAGCTCAGGTACACTCATAAAATTCACCTTTCTGACATCTTATGAAATTTATATAAAAGTCAAAATATCTTACTAAAAACACTGATCCTACAACTGCCTAATCTCTGTATTTACACAACCTACTGCTTCATATCTGCTATAGGAACTGCCAGACAATTCTCACGACAGTCTTTATTCATTTGTAATTCTTTGTTCTAGCCATAAAGTCTCCAATGTCTACTGACCTTTCATTGTCACCTCTCATCATTGAGATGATTTCATCCTTAATAAACACCACCAACGTCAAATCCTCCAAATGTGTGACTGCAGTTTATCCGATTTATTTATGAAAACTTCATCCTTGTGACCACTTTATTTTTCCTGTCCATCAGGAATTATTAGCCTAGCCCAGTAATTTCTTGCTAACCCAGTACTTAAAATGAAATCTCTCACTTCCAATCACTTGGCTACATATTCACCTCCCTGATCTGTTTCTCCCCCTGCCAGTTTGCTCATAGCTCAGTTATGAACCTTGAGGTCATGATCTTTAGTTCATTAGCTCTTTCCAAAAGTACCTATAATCTACTTTTCTCTAAATTCGTTATAAGATAGCTCATGGATCCTCCTCCTTCAATATCCTTTTCAATCTGGTTTGAGATATCCCTGATGTGGAACTAGACCGATGACTTACCATGCAGATTTCTGAATGAAAGGTTTATGCCCGAAATGTCGACACTCTTGCTCCTCGGATGTTGCCTGACCTGCTATGCTTTTTCCAGCGCCACACTTTTCGACTCTGACTCTCCAGATCTTTGAGTTCTGCCCACTAAGAATGATATCTTTCTGTCTGATTACTGCATTACCCAACAATCACCACATTATGCCTCTCCCCTATCCTTTTCCAATGTGCTGTAATTAGTAGATTGGATATCCTTCCACAGTCTTTATCCTTATTGTAACAGGTAGCAACAACATCGGACCTGTTGAATAGTAACTGCTTGTATTTCTCCCTTTTCATTGTATGCTGAGGAGTCTGTAATTCACAGTCCAGCTTAATGACTCTGCAATTGAGGGATTCAAGATGAGAGACTAGTTGCGTGCTTGCTTGGTAAAGTCTCACTAAAGTGTCAGTCAGGAGCAGGCACTTCAGGAACTCCAGCCTGCTGTGCCATTCAATAATATCTTGGCTGATCTGATTGGACAATGAGATTGAGATTACAAGTTGTTATATTGCATTAGTGAAACACAATAGCATTGCCATATTTCAACCTAAATTTTTTGTAACTACTTTTAATTGAATTCCTTTCTATTCACACCTGGACAAAAGAAAGTAAATACTGCATGCTTTTAGCTTACACACAACCAGCATGTGTTGAGAACTAAAAGGCTGCACTTCCTTCCTCCTCTGCACCAAATTCTCATGCTCAACAAACTCCTGACTTTTACATTCTTTTTGTGACCACTCAGAATCAGCAACTACTGCTGAGTTTATACATGTTTTTTGAGAGTCACACCCAGATTACAAATAGGGAATCCGATTCCTGCATGCAGTGATCAGCACCTATCAAAGAAACCACTTAGTCGTTGGGCAGTTTGTTAATAAGATCAGTCTTTAAAGTTATGAGTTTAATTTCAAAACTCTTAAATACCAGAGGAATCTTATTCATTAAATCCATGACTTTTGCCTGGCAGTAATGTGTTACTTTCTTCATGACCACTCTGAGCAGGTAACTTTACCTTTGAACTAATGGGGAAGGTGGTAGAGGGTATGGAACGAAATTTTTATATGTTATGTGGAAGATTATAGTCAAGACTAGAATTGAAATTACCTTTTTAATCTTTCCAGCAGTCACAGATGCAGTTTAGCTAATGTTAAAACTAGTGCTTTCCTTGTGTTTTTCAGTGCTTGAAGGTGTTTAACTTCTTCTTTGACTTTGTGCTTAAATGCATTGTAATTTTAAAAATACTACTGTTGTGGTTGGTAGTCTGGAGTTTATTGATATGTTCATCAATATGAGTGATACTTTCATGTAGCAATCTGACACTTCCATTTCAGTCACACTGTACCAGCATCTGGAATTGCAGCATCATCGTGTTTTTAAGATAGCACTAACTTGAGTGGTTTCAAGTGTTTTGTTTATTTAAACTATAACAGACATGCACTTGGAAACCAAAATACTAAACACAACTAATGAGATGTTTTCTGGTCCCTTGTCTGAGGTGATTTTATGCATGGGAAACAACTCCGAACCAAAGAGTTAAGTTGTACTGCTTTCCTCAATGCTGTCACTGCAGTGAATAGTGAAGGTTGAAAGCTGATGTCAACCCATTGTTATTCATTTTTCCATCATAGAATGGGCAAAAGACCAAACATTTATCAGCATGGCCTGCGATTTTTCTTTAACCATAGTTCTTTTAACTTCTTTACACGGAGTGATTTTTAATATAGGCTTCCCACTTCTTGCTATGGTTTGAGATAAATAAGACTTAACTTGTTCTTTGACCCGAAATATCACATTTAATGGCTATCTTGGTAGAAATTCAAAGTGTGGCAAATGAAAGTTGGGTTTGGAAATAAAGTTAGTTGTCAATGTGAGGTTCTAAAATTGAACACATTTTTTCCATCTTCGGACGTCACAGGAAAGGGGGAAGCTCTTCGTTACAACAGTATAACTGCACTGATTTCTTGACATACCTAATACAGTCCTCAAAGTAGGCCTGAATAGTGTTCCCTCTTTGCCTGGCACAGGATGACCGAGGCTGATTGGAAGTCTCTTACTGTTATTTGAGCTCAGTTAACTGGGCACTGAATTAGATCAAACCCCAACATTCTGGTCTGTATAGCTTAAGCTAATTGTCAGTTGTGCCCCACAACTATCTCAACAACTAAAAATGACAGTCAGGCTGAAGGGTGGGTTTGATTTATGCAGAGGCTCAGAACCAGTCAAGCATTCTCAATGGCAGCATCTAATTTTAAATGGGTTGAGTTTATTTGCAGGTATCACTCTAAACACAAGATCAAGAGGGAACCTCTCATGGTACAAATGCCCATATTTGCTGCCAAGGGTTCCATTTGCATAAGTTTCATGCCTGTGATTTCTGCCTATGCAGGGCAAAACCGAAATGGTCCAGGAAAAATTAATTAAGCACCTGCAATGTCATTCTATTTTCCAAGGATGGTTTGTAACGCAGTGCCTGGAGGTGATGAAAGTAATAACTTCCAAACAAAAATAATTTTCCCAATTATCTGTTTTTTTTACATTGACTTAAGATTATATTTTGCCCAATATATTAAAAAAAGTCTTTTTATTTTAGGGAATATTCCACTGCCAAAGAAAGAAGAGAGAGACAGCTTCCTTCAGCATTCTAACCGGTGACTACGACAAAGGAAATGTTGGAATTAACAATTTCAAAATGGACGTTCTTGGTGAGGAATTCCACTTTCTTGCAGACCACTTGACTACACTGAACATACGGTGAAGATTCAAGCACACCAGATTTGTCAACTGAAGCAGTTTTTCATATCAAATGGCAGTACCAAAGATGTGAAATTCAGTGATGTGTAGATTTTTTCTCTATCAACTTGGATTGTTGTTTTTGATTTATTAAATTTAAAATTGAACAGAAAAACATTGTCGTTTATTTGAATACTGAAATAAAGGTGCATTCTCACCTCTGAAACAGAAAGATATGGTTTTGCCTTCTATTTCAGGAACCTGTGCATAATGTAGGGTGTTTTTTCATGTGAAGTATTAAGGGAATACCGCATTCTTGGAAATGCCACCTTTCAGGTGAGAAATTAAGGCAGTTGGACAAGTGTGGTTTAATCTCATACAAATTACTGCTTTTTGTTGGTGCTCCTTGCCCCACTATTTAAACACTTAATCTCAACTGAGACTTAAGTCTCTGGAATGGGGTGATCAACTGTTCTGCACAAGGCCTCATACTACAGGTATCACTGAACTAAGGCTGACACTGCCTCTTAATAAGCAAGCAGTTTCATAACTTAACTTAAATTTGGAACAACTTGTTTTTAAATTTTCATTGAGAAATCCTAAGTTAATATCCAATTTAACATTTTCTTCATTGTTCATTTCTTTCATAAAGTCTTATCATTGATAATTTGAAATATTAAGTATTAGAACACTAAAGATTTATCAGTTGGTGTGCATTTATGAAGCAGGGAACAGTGACAAGTACAAAATATCTTTCTTCACAAATAACCACACAGCATTTCCCTGGCTGCGTTTTTATTTAATAAAAGAGGTATGCTAAATTATTTAAGAAGCCAGTAAAGGTCCATGGAACAAGACAACAAAGTCAATAATTAAAAAAGAAAAAAATCAAGTTTATTTAATTCAAAGCATATCACGAAATATAGAATTGAAGGAAAAGAAACTAACGGCCAATGATGGAATGTGGATTAAAAAGTAAATTTTTGACTATCAAGTCCTCATCTATATTGGGGTCTCGGTGAATACCGAGGGGAGCTCCTACTTTGATAAGGAGAATAACGACCTCTAGAAAGGGACCTTGATCTTGACCTGCCGTAACTAGAACTTCTGGGCTTGTCTGCACGAACTCTAATATAAGCAGTTTCTCCCTGAAAAAGAAATGATTGGTATCAGTGCTGTTATCAAAACCTGTGGGAGAAAGTTTGAGTCCAAAATTAAAACAGCTAGTTTCTCATAGATAGCAAATGCTTGAGCACACAGTTTTGTTACTCTACTCTCTCAGCCTGAAGATACTGACTTCTGCAGGGTATGGTTCCACAGAATTAAGATACACTGAGAAACAAACATTCATATGACAGCACTGTGAATACTCACCAATGAGGTGTCACATCCCAGTTTTAAGTCATTTTAGCTGAAGTTCACAAATTACGTCATTCAGCTGGACTAGCAACCAGAGCTGATCTTTTCCTCCCTAAGCCAGAAGCAGAAGCCCTCGACTCAAATGCTTCAAAACACTTCACTAGATCATTACTGAAAAGAAAACTGTCACTGAGCCATGGGAGGAGATAATCACTTGGCCAAAAGGTAGGTGGTTTCTTACAAGGAGGGAAGTAAAGAAGAAAGGCAGAGAGATACAAAGAGGGGATTCTAGAGCTTGGCAACCTATTGTGAAGCAATTCTAATTGAATGGACAAGAGGCTAGTATTGGACCATGACAGCAACTGTTTGGTTGAAATCAGATTTGATCTGACAGAACAATTATAAATCAACATAAAGGTAGAAAACATGCAGTTACCTGAAGTACTCAGTAGTTGGCACTGGGTTATCTAGTAACAGAAAATACCGCCCAGGAATTAACAAACCTCTTTCTTCATTAGAAAGAACTCGAGGTGGCTCAGTGACTTGAACATTGTATTCCTAGGACCTGATTGCAAATCTAATCTAGATGCATTAGAAAAGAGTTTTATACATTCTGACTATAAAAGTTATATAACATGAACTTGAGGGATCTCTAACAAGTTTTAGTAAGTGCAGTTTGTAAAATAAAACTGTCCCTAGCTCATTTATCTTCACTTGTGATGCCCCATCTTCCCATTAAAATTATTAGACTATTTCTTTTGATAAAAGTGAAATTGAGGGCCTTAAAATCTGTCCCTTGGACATAACAGTTATAATGGACAACTGTTTTAACCATTCATTACCAGAAGCTGAGTGGATCACAAAGTACCATTAGATCATGCTCTTGTCTGTTAAAACTGGTTAATACACCAAGATCACACAGAAATGCACAGAATAACCTTTGGCTTCTCTTATTGCAAGCCGTCATCTTAAACCTCTTTTCCACTAATTCCTTCATCTGTACTTCCAACAATACCAATTCTTGGATTTTTGTCACCAAGACCATGCAGTCAGCTGCTTTGATCAACTTCCTGAACTTGCATCTCTTTCTGGAATTTTCCTATCACCTGTCATGTCCAAACCAAGCTCCTCTTGTTCATGAGGCCCACCTTTAAATTTTGCTCGACACTGACACCATTCATCTTCCCTCTCCATGCCTCTAACAAACCTCTAACAGATCACCCCTTGGCCTCTGACACACGAGAGAAAATAGGCCCAACTTATTCAACCTCTCCCTGTAGTCCAAACCCTCCAACCCTGGCAACATCCTTGTAAATCTTTTCTAAATCCTTTTAGGTTTCACAACATCCTTCCTGTAGCAGGGACGCCCAAATTTCACACAGTATGCCAAAAGTGGCCTAACCAGTCTCCTGTACAGCCACAACATGACCTCCCAACTCAATGCTAATAAAGGGAAAATAATGTAGGTACTCAGAAAACCAAGTGGTGTGATAACAGCATGATAGTAAAATGCTTAAGTTTCATCTGAGTGCCACTAAGTGCAACACGATTGGTTCAGCTGGATGAAAAGAGTTGCTATAGTGGCTAAGCAACATGAGTTAACTGTACCACCACACAAAATCTCATCCCCATCTTGCATGATGGAATCCAGTGTCACTGGAACCCAGTTTATTAAGCTTTATTCTCGACTATTCTAACATACTCAGCCAGCATCCCACATTCCACCCTCTGTAAACATGAAATCATCTTGACTTGCCCATGTCTTGACTTGCACCAAATCCCATTTACCAGTTACTCCTTTCATCACTGACCTACAAACTGGCTCCAAGTTACTCAATGCCAATTTAGAAAATGAATCCCTTCAAGGCTTAGCACCCACTTTACCTCTGTAATTTCATACAGCCTCACAATCTTCCAAGCTAACTGCAACTCTTGCCTCTTTAGTATTCTGGTATGAATGGCCTCACCTCCATCTGCCAAGACCAGGGCCTCCAAGCCCTCCATTTCTTCCTCTCGACACCTCCACCAGTACCCTTCCACTGACACTCTTATTTGTTTGGCTGAACTGGTCCGCACCCTCAACAATTTCTCCTTCCAATCCTCCCCCTTCCTCCAGATGAAAGGGGTAGCGACAGGCACCCACATGGGGCCCAGCTAGGCCTGCCTCTTTATCTGCTACGTAGACCAGTCCATCTTCCGGAGTTACACCGGCACCACTCCCCACCTCTTCCTCCGCTACAATGATGACTGCATCAGCGCCACCTCGTGCTCCCACGAGGAGGTCGAACAGTTCATCAACTTCACCAACACATTCCACCCTGACCATAAATTCTCCTGGACCATCGCTGACACCTCCCTCCCCTTCCTGGACCTCTCCATCTCCATCCACAAGGACCGACTCAATACTGACTTTTTTTTTTACAAACCCAACTCCCACAACTACCTGGATACACTTCCTCCCACCCTACTTCCTGCAAAAATGCTATCCCATGTTCCCAATTCCTCTGCCTCTGCCGCATTTGCTCCCAGGAGGACCAGTTCCACCACAGAACACCCCAGATGGCCCCCTTCTTTAAACACTGAAATTTGCCCTCCCACGTGGTTGAAGATGCCCTCCAACACATCTCATCTACGTCTCGCACCTCTGCCCTTAAACCCCACCCCTCCAACCGCAACAAGAAACCCCCCAGGTCCTCACCTTCCACCCCAACAACCTCTGCATAAATTGCATCATCCACTGATATTTCTGCCACCTACAAACGGACCCCACCACCAGGGATTTATTTCCCTCCCCACCCCTATCCGCCTTGTGCAAAAATTATTCCCTCCGTGACTACCTGGTCAGGTCCACATCCCATGACAAGCCACCCTCCCCTCCTAGCACCTTCCCCTGCCACTGCAGGAATTGCAAAACCTGCACCACACCTCCCCCCTCACCTCCATCCAAAGGAGCCTTCCATATCCATCAAGGTTTCACCTGCATTTCCACACGTCATTTATTGTATCCATTGCTCCTGATGTGGTCTCCTCTACACTGGGGAGACTGGACGCCTTCTCAAAGAGCGCTTTAGAGCATATCTCCGGGACACCTGCACCAATCAGCCCACTACCCCGTAGCCTAACAATTCTACTGCCCCTCCCACTCTGCCAAGGACATGCAGGTCCTGGGCCTCCTCCATCGCCACTCCCTCACCATCCGATGCCTGGAGGAAGAATGCCTTATCTTCCGCCTAGGTACTTGGACTTCACCAGTTTCCTCATTTCCCCTCCCCCCCACCTTAGTCCAGTTCCAATCTTCCAGCTCAGCACTGCCCTCATGACATGTCCTACCTGTAAACCTTCCTTCCCACCCAACCGCTCCACCCTCCTCTCCAACCTATCACCTTTACCCCCACTTCCATCCACCTATTACACTCTCAGCTACCTTCTCCCCAGCCCCACCCACCTTCCATTTATCTCTCCACCCCTGAGGCTCCCAGCCTCATTCCTGATTAAGGCCTCTGACCTGAAACGTGATTTTCCTGCTCCTCGGATGCTGCCTGAACTGCTGTGCTTTTCCAGCAACACACTTGCAACTCTGACCGCCAGCATCTGCAGACCTCACTGTCTCTTTAGTTGATTTCACCATTGGTAGTCACGCCTTTAACTGCTGACTCCTTGAGCCCTGGAATTTCTTAGCAAACCTCTCCCTGCCTCTAGCTTTCTTTCATCTTCTAAGATGTTCCTGAAAACCTACCACTGGCCAAATTTTTGGCCATTTCCTCATATACCTTTAAATGTAGCTTACCTCAATGTATTTTACAATATCAATGTAAAATCAATACAAGTTGTTGTTGAAGCTGCTGGTTCAGCTCTAAGCTAAAATCTCACTTAGTGAGGCTACAATGGGACTGAGGCACGTTTTTAGGGGAATCCTTACTCTGCATCTGATCTGGGAGTTAACAAAAGCACTAAATATCTGAGTTACATTCCTGTCAAATACAGAAACAAACACAAATAGGTCGAATGAAAATTGAGTTGTTGTGTAATTCTACGGAGATCAAAAGGTTTGAAGCCTGCTGAGAAACAGCAGTAGAGTTACAATTAGACTGCAGTGTCCCCAACAGCTGGTGCTTTGTTTCTGCTAATCATGATGCAGCAACTTCAGCTCAATTGGGAAGACTAGTGAAGACTGTATTTCAGAGAAAGGCAGTGGGGGCAGTGAAAATGGAAAGATGGTTATTTCTGAATGCCCTGACTGAAAATGCTGATAATTTGGTAATGGAAAAGATATTGACATTCTAAACTGAGACATCTCCCCAGATTCTAAGAAACATTTGAATTACTGTTGTAACATCTGGAGAACTGTATTTGCACAAGCTAGTCCATACTAGTATCAACTTCTAACAGAACATATTTCATGCACTTTTTGAATTATATATTGTAATAAAATAGCTGAACCAAACTACAGATCGAAATGTGTCTTTATTTCCTCTCCAACTTGCCCCCTACCCAGACATCCCTCAAATTTCATGCTATTGGTTTACCTTACTATGGATCGTAACTGCAATCACTAAGAATAGATTTTGGTTAGAGTAACCACTGGTAAGAGTAATGGGGAAACCCAAACTCTGAACATAACAATTCAGGGGAGTCTGGGTGATTTGTTCAGACTTCACGTTGCTTCAATCCATCTGCACTTTAGCTGCTATGACTGATCTGAGCCCAGAATCTCTTTTGGGCTTCTCATTATCTTCTAATCTTTCTTATCCTCCTCTGTGGCTACGCCACCTTTACTTCCCCTCCATTCCCATCAACAAACCATGGCTTCTACACATCCAAAGTTTCAACCTCTGACTGCTTCCTTACCCTCTGTCAATTAATAATAACCATCCCCTAATCTAAAAACGCTGCAAAACGCTCACTCTCAGATCCAACCAACTTTGGCTCTCCAACACAATGACATCACCAAACCTGTCAATTTCCTTAACCTTCTTTAACTTATGCAAATACCTAGAGTCATACAGCAAGGAAACAGACCCTTCGGTCCAACCAGTCCATGCCAAACATTACCCAAACCAATCAGTCCCACCTGCCTGCTCCTGGCTCACATCCCTCCAAACCTTTCCTATTCATATATCCATCCAAATGTCTTTTCAATGTTGTAATTATACCTATATTCACCATTTGCTCAGGAAGTTCATTTCACATGCGAAGCACCCTCTGTGTAAAAGAAATTGCCTCTTCAATCTCTTCTGAACCCTCTCCAGCTTGATAATTTCCTTCCTATAACTGGGCGACCAGAAGTGGAGACAGTATTCCAAAAGAGGCCTCACCAACTGCCTGCACAACCTCAACATGACCTCCCAACTCCTATATTCAAAAGGACTGAACAACAAAGGCAAGCGTACCAAACGCCTTTTTAACCACCCTGTCTACGTGTAACACAAACTTCAAAAAATTATGTACCTGCATTCCTAGGTGCCCCTGTTCTACAACACTACCCAAGACTCTAGCACTAACCATTTAAGCTCTAATCTTGTTTGTTTTACCAAAAAAGATTTTAAACTATTTTAGCTTCTTTGTTTCAGAATACTCTAGTAATAAGCCATGGCCCTCATATTCTGTTTTCACTTCGGATAACTACGTACATTTTCAATTGTGACGAGGTAATGAAGAATAATCAGTTCAATTCAACTTTTGCTTCTTACAATGCTTATTCTGATTTGGGCATGAAGCAATGGTAATTTTTACCCTGTACCTGGTGATGCTTCTGGTCTTTAGACGGATGTTTCTGTCTTGCAAGCTAACAGGCAAGACAAACAACTCCTTTGGAAATTATAAAGTGACTCTCAGAATCTGTTCACCCGAAGACTTAGTTGTGACACTTGGCTAAGTTGCATCGTTAGTAGTTTTCATGGATAAGAGGAGCTTGGTGGACTGGCAACACCAATATTTGCTATTCATTTCAAAATGCAGGAGGTAGTGGTGAGCTACCTTTCAGTATAGTGCTGTTACAGCAACCGACAATTCCAAATCAGGAAGGTCCGTAGATTTCAGTGGAACTTGCAGGTGGTCATGGTCTCATGTATCTGTAACCCCTTTACTTTGAGATGATAGTAGTCACAGGTTTGGAAGGCACTTGAATGTGCATCTTGTAAATGGTGCTCACTAATGGTACTGCCTTGGCGGGGGGGGGGGGGGGGGGGAACTATTTGTGGATGTGGTGCCAATAAAGCAGGAGAAAGTGAGGACTGCAGATGCTGGAGACCAGAGTTGAAAAATGTGGTGCTGGAAAAACACAGCAGGCCAGGCAGCATCCGAGGAGCAATAAAGCAGGTTTGCTTTGTCCTGGGTGGTGTTAAGCTTCTTGAGTGTTGCGTAGCACTTGTCCAGTGTGGAGTATTCCATCACACTCCTGACTTGTGCCTTGGAGTTGGTGACCTTTAGGAAGTCAAATGATGAGATATTTGCTGCAACATTCCTAGTCCCTGACTTGCTCTTGTAAACACTGTATTTATATGGCAGTCCAGTTCAGTTTCTGGTCAATGGTAATTCCCAGTATGTTAACAGTTGGATGTTCAGTGATGTAAACACCACTGAATGCCATGGGGCAGTGATTAGATTATCTCTTATTGGAGATGATCATGCCTGGCATACAGATGTTCCAAATGTTATTTGTCACTTTTCAACCCAAGCCTGAATACTGTCCAGGTATTGCTTCATTTGAACATAGATTGTTTCAGTATGAGGAGTCATGAATGGTGTTGAACATTATGAAGTCAAAAGCAAAATCACTAGGTGAATGGTCTGAGAATACTACCCTGAGGATCTCCTTCAGAAATGTCTTACAGTTCAGATTATGGATAACCACAACCATCTTCCTACTTGCCAGATATGACTTCATCAGTAAAGTTCCTTGATATCAGTCAGTCAAATGCAGTCACAGACCTCTGAAATTCAGCTCTGTTGTCCATGTCTGAACCCAGGCCAGGGGCTGATTGGTCAAGGAGGATCCTAAACTGGGTGTCAGTGCAGGTGCACTGTCGACAACACCTTCCATCACTTTACTAACATTAAGACAAGACTGATGGAGTTGCAACTGACAAGGTGGATTTGTTCTGCTTTTTGTGTACATGACACAACCTTGGAAATTTTTTTTTACATTGTTGGGTAGCTATCATTGTTGTAGCTCACTGCAACATCTTGGCTAGATGGCACAGCAGGTTCTGGAACAGAAGTCTTCAGTACTGTTGCCAGAATGTTGTCAGGGTCCATAAGCTTTCACAGTATCCAATGCCTCCAACTGTTTCTTGGGATCACGTGGAGTGAATCAAGTTCCCTTAAGATTGGTACCTGTGATGCTGGAGTAGGTCGAGATGGATCATCCACTCGGAACTTCTGACTGAACATTGTTGCAAATGTTTCAGCCTTTTCTTTTACACATATGTGTTGATCTGTTCCATCAAGGATGCAGATACATTTGGAGCCTCTTCCTCCAACAAGTTGTTTAACTGTCCACCACCACTCATGATTTGATGTGACAAAACTGTACAGCCTAGATCTGATCTGTTGGTTGTGGAACTGCTTAACTCTATCACTTGCTGCTAATGCTGTTTGGCACAAAAACAGTCATAGTCATAGAGATATACTGCACGGAAACAGACCCTTTGGGCCAACTCGTCCAAGCTGACCAGATATCCTAAATTAATCTAGTCCTATTTTCCAGCACTTGGCCCAGATCCCTTTAAACCCTTCCTATTCATATATCCATCCAGATGCCTTTTAAATGTTGTAATTGTACGAGCCTCCATCAACTCATCTGGCAGCTCATTCCATACACGCACCACCCTCTGCAAGAAAAAGTTGTCCCTTCTGTCCCTTTTAAATCTTTCCTCTCTCACCAGAAGCTGATGCCCTCTGGTTCTAGGCTCTCCCATCCCAGGGAAAAGACCATGTCTATTTACCCTATCCATGCCCCATGTGATTTTATAAACCTCTATAAGGTCACCCCTCGGTATGTGACACTCCAGGAAAAGAGCCCCAGTGTATTCAGCCGCTCCCTGTAGCTCAAACCCTCCAACCCTGGCATCTATTTTATAGCTTCACTAGGTTGACACCTAGTGTTTAAGGATGCCTGGCGTTACACCTGGTATGGCCTCCTGCACTCTTCATTGAACCAAGGCTGCTCCCTGGCTTGATTGTAATGGTAGAATGGTGGATAGGACGGCCCATAATGATGTAGGTTGTGTTGGAGTGTGATTCTGCTGCTCGCAGGCCATGTATGTCCAGTCTTGAGTTGCTAGATCTGTTTGGAGCCTTTGATTGTGCCACATGACATGATGCAAAGTATTATCAACATTTAGGCAGGACTTTGTCTCCACAAGGTCTGTGTGGTGGCCACTCTTACCAATACTGTCATATACAGATGCATCTGCAGCTGGCAGATTGGGCAGGATGAGGTTGAGTATGTTTTTTTCTCTTGTTAGCTCCCTCACCACTTGCTGCAGGCTCAGTCTGAGTAATCCCAAGAAATAAGGCAGTGAATAAACTGAGATTTGGAATAGATGATGTGTGTATATGTACTTTGCTTTTGCAAAGAACAGAATCCTTTGAATTATATATAGCTTCTTGCATATGCAAATGTGTCACACTGCAAGTCCAATTGACTGTCATAAATTGGATGCCAGATTAATTCTTTGCAGATTCATGATTACTCAACAAATGTCCGATTGCGTGATCACATTTAACATGAAGACACTGTGGTGCATGTTTCGCGAACATGAGCTGGTTGGCACTGTCACCACCTTACCTGGTGCAAACAGTTTTGTTTGATATGATTCGTCAGTCTTGCGAAGTTTGGTTTACATGCCTGGGGTCATATTGGCATCGAGATCACATTACTCACTTGTACGATAGGGAGATCACCTTTATCGCTTAGGTTTTTGTACAGCTAACATTTATGTCTGATCTCAAATGTACAATATGTTTTAAAATGTTAATCAAAATTTATTTTGTTATGGATAACCAGGCAGTGCTGATAACCTATAATAGGTTGGGTTGGGCATGAGTACCTCACCCAAGCTGAACAATTACCATGAACAGGTGGGCCAAGACAGTTTGTATTAATAAAGACCTGATAATTGGAAAAGTTAGTTAAACCATTCCGCACTTTTTCAACATCCACGGTTTGGTAACTGAATTAGCAACCATATGCACACCTGGTTCAGCTATTCCTTCACTGCTTATTCAAGGGGATGGAAGCCTAATATAGTAAGTCTACTGATAATTTAGGTGACATCAGCTAATTCAGAAATCAAGAATGAACACAAATCATTCTGATCAATCGATTTAACGTTAAAACACTGGCCACTCAGACTATCTATCTGGAATTTCCTAACAAGTATGTGCAGCTAAAACAAACTAACCTCATGAGAGCGAAACTTTGTATCATCAAGCTTCCGCACTGCGTAATCCATGTCCTCCTTACGGAGGAATTCCACCACTCCAGCACCTTCACCCAGAACATCTGCATAGCAAACATCACCAGCCTCTCGCATGTGATCCTTCAAATCCTGCCAACTGCCAGAGGGAGGAAGTCCTATACAAGAAGAGAGTTTGGAATGAGATCAGATGTGCTGAGCATACAAACTAGCAAAAAAGTTTGATTCAGAAGATTTCAAAAGTGAGAAAATAACATTTTACTTCAAAGGCCAATTTTGCCTCCCAACAGAATCACAGATTAGTAATTCTCAGTGTGTCAAACTATCTCTTAAGTGACTCCAGCCTTTGTGTGCTCTTGTTTTGCTGTTGACAAAAACTTTCTCCTGAAGCATTTGGATGATTGCTCCCCAAACAATGGATTTGCCATGCTAAGTGCTAGTCTGGGTAAGTGCTTTATAGGAATCTTCATCTTCACCCACAGGAGATATATTTGAAATATATGTGGCAAGTTATTTTAGCACAGCTTGCTCCATGACACATCCTGGAGTAATTTGCTATGTGGGCTGCTGAATTTTGTATTAAGAATTCTTGGTTAGTGAAAATATAATTCATTAACAGATCTGAGTAATAACAAATCAGCTGTCCTCAGAGTATGCCACAAAGATCATGTGTTTCACTTCCACAATTCGGTTTTGAACTCTGGTCTTTTTTTGAGAATTTCTTTAACAGGATTGAGGTGTTAAAATGTAGTAAAGCAAAATATACAATCATGTAACAACAAGATGCAAAAAGAAACAACTAATTCTGCAAATGAGAGACACCCAAATACCCACAGGGTTTAAGTCAGAGAGGACTGGATGCAGGCTGCAGAATAACATCACATCAGGACAATTAGTGATCTATGACTGGTAAAATAATGCAGCACCTTTGAAGACTGAATCCAGAAGGATATTGTCCCGTCCCAGCATTCTCTTCGATCAGTGTGAAAGGAACACATGGACCTCAGATGCATGTTCTCTCCATAAGGTCTGAAGCATTGGTCCAGGGGAGTCAATTCGCAAAGTTAGAAGAAATGTTGGAAATTGGGAGTATAACAGCAAATCACAGGTCAGTCAGCATATAAAGTAGAAAAAGAATTTGTAGAACAGTTTCAGTTCAGACATTAACTTGTCTTTTTCTCTTTAAGATGTTGACTGATCTAATGTATCTTTCTAGCGTTTTCTGGTTTTACTCTAAGCAATCAGTAGCAGTTCCTGAAGAATGATGATATTAAATAAAAAACTGAAATGCTGTCACAAATTACTCCAGTGCCCCTTTGACTGAGTTTTCTCCCATCTAGTCTGAGTTCCCAATCTTGAAAGTCATCCAGTGATTCCCACAGTAAAGTAGTCTTGTATGGACATTGGATAAGAAGTGAATTGCACTTGCCTATATTTGTTACTATCCAGACTAAAAACAGTTTGCTGTACAATGCCTAAAAGTGAAGTGCAGCCATTACAGCAAACCTGTGGAACGATAGCATTATAAGTAGCCAATGCCTTGAGGCTGGGGGTGGAGTAGTCGTAGAAAGGTTAACATTGGCAGGAAAAAATGGAAAATGGGAACAGTAAAAAAGCTTTTCTGGTACTGATTATTAATTTTTAAATTATATATTTTCGCTTACAGTTAAGATGCAAGATTTAAACAAAAATATGTAATGACCTGTACGATTTTTAAAAGTTCTGTTCTGATGATGTCCAGGGAAAGTGACATAATGCACATGTTATACTGTGCACTTTAGATCTGTAGCAGAATAAGTATCAGTACATAAACCCATGTATGAAGCTGCATACGATAATGATCTTCATCCTTAAACATATGAAGTTGCTTGATACCAGGAGTGTCCAAAGCTTTTGGTCCAAACTTAGGTCATGGTGCATATACGGTTCCTCGTTGTCCAATATAAAGGTTAAATGAATATTCCGGTTAACTGATGTTGACATTTTCATTTAGCATTTATTGTCAAATGCACCAACAGCCCTTTTCTAAATCTCCAAGATCATAAAATTTAAATAGTATGGAACATGTAATAGCAAACTGAAACCAAGTTGATTGGACTTTGTGGGTTCAATCGCCAGAAGTTGTGGGCCATCAAATGGACACCCCAGCTTTACATGGACATTCTATACTGAACGACCTTCCAATTGTATTCAGGTTTATAGCAAAAACATTGGCTGTCAAACATGAAACGGAAACAAAAACGCACCAGAGACAATGACCCTGAAATCTGATCTGCGGGCAGCTGGTCCTGGTCTTCCTCTAGATCCACCGCCGACTCCGCCAATTCCTCTCCCTCTCTGGAATTCCACCCGTAAACGATAGACTCCATAATCATAACCATTTCTTCCATAGACTGCGTCTTGTGCATCTCTGCCAATGCAAGGGGGGAGGAAGAAGTTAAGCCACAATTTTCCATCTATTTGGAAATTTCCTCCTATGTGTAACTCAAGGAAAGATCCAGTCAATGTTGCCACCAATAGGATGTCTATAATTGATCTATTTATTTCAGATGCTCCATAGGATTCCCAGCTGAGAAGTAAACAGATGGTCCTGTTGGCTGAACAGTGTCACCACAAGCTGCAAAGGTACACAGGTAAATGAGCACAAAAAGAAGTCTGGAGCTGAACCTAGGAAAAAAAATACAATTTTTTCAATTAAAACAGGTTATATTCAAGAGTGGAGAGAGTCCTTCTGAACTTCACTGAACTAGGCTGACCATTTAGTATGCAGCCAGCACATAGCTGAGTTTCCTAAAGTATTGGAATTGCACAATTTGTCTTCAATTTTCAAAGCTTCCAAGTGACTACAGTACAGACGCTCTAAAAGCACAATTCACAGATTTCAGCAAAGTCTAATGGTAATAGTGCTAAATTTTAATACTATATCCAATTAAACCTATGACGAAACATTTATCGTATATAGAAAAATTATTTTAAAATGTATAAACACAATGATAAAGTATTACTAATTATAGGTATGTCACTGGGGCTGGTAGAATGCTGCAAAGTCAATTGAGAAAATTGCTCATTATTAAAGCACACTAGTACTACTGTGATTTTATTTTGCTGTCTATTTTAATGAATGCAGAAAATAAATCTGGCATAATACTGTGGCTTGAAATTAAAACTTATTCTCATTCTATCATTATTCGAGATCGTATCTAAGGTAATCCTTTTACATTACCTTGATGCAAAGTATCCGTGCACATAGGCCTGAAAGCAGCTGAAAGTAAGGTCCAGCCACTTAGCAGAGAAAAGTAATTCAAAATCATGACTGTAATCTACACTGTCTCTACAGCAAAACCTGACAAATTATATGCATGATTGAATGCATTGCACTTGCATTAATTTGTCATATTAATTTGGCCACTTTTAGAATTATGCACTCAATGCTAGAAATCTGAAATAAAAACAAGTGCCAGATGAGCACTTTCTCAGCACTTATAGAAATAAAGTATGGATAATGTTTCCTGTAGAGAGCCTGTGAGATCTGAAGTCTTTTTCTTTTCAGGTGAGGTTGGATCCATTATGTGTCACCACATTTGTCCATAATTACAGTTTTAATTATAATACTACAAATTGTGTCTATGTTACTCCACATCTCAATAATATCTAAGCAACAGCTCCAAGATCCATAAGTTTTAAATAGTGCATAACCACATGCTATGGACATTTTCAGTTTCTTGACTTATGGGTTCAGTCTTAAAAATATTCAATATTAATGCAGCAGCCAAATTACTAAAGGCAGCAACAAGGAAATTGTTTTATGTTTCACAGCCTACCAAAGGGATAACGGAGGTCAAATTAAATTACAACAATAATGTCCTAGTATTGGGAGTGCCAGTCTGACTAGGGAAACATAAAGGATTTGTACTTTAATTCAGTCTCCACTTCACTCCATTTCTACCAATTTTACTCAATGTCGTATTTTCTATTTTCCTGAGCAAGTTAATTATCTTTGCACAAATGATTCAACACTCTTCAGTTCTCAGCCAAGCAGATATTATAAGTAAGTTATCCGCAGACATAGTCCACATAAAGATTTCACACATGAACCCGAAGCTGCATCACTCAACAACCAGAAGTACATTTCCAGCAGAAATGACTAGAAACCAATCTGAAATGGGACAATTTTTATGAGTCTAATTGTAATGCTGCTCAGAGTAGCAAACATAAGAGATCTTTAAGAGGTACAGTGGTAGTATCCCTTCTTACCAAAATGTTTTGTATTCAAGAGTCACCTGCCACAGAGGTGCCATAATATGTTCTAAGACTTTGACTAAAAGCGATCAAAACCAGATTTTTGTAAAAGCCATTTGGTTCACTAATGTTGTTTATTATTATGAAAACCCTGGAAAATCCTCCTTACGAGAATAGCTGGGGGATTTGTGCCAAAATTGGGAGATGTCTCATAAGCTAATGAAACAACAAAGAGTCTGTTTCCTTGTTGTATGACTCTATGACAGACTGACAGTTATATATTTGCAATCATACCTGACGATGTCCCATACACCACCATCACACAGTACGGCAAACCTATTAAATGTGTTAACACAAAGGCATGCAGTTGGTTGGAAGTGCCCTGGAAATTCTCAACATTTATTCCGGACCCAGGAGATCTCATGACATTGAATCAAATATGGGCAAGGAAAATCTGCTGGTTAATCACTTCTCCTCCATGTTGGGCACTATACAAAAGTTATACTGAGGATGGCAATGACACAAAATGTCCTCTGGGACAAGACTTTAATATCCAAAATCAATACTGGCTCAGTAGCATTACTACTGGTTGACCTGGCTGAATTCGAAAGGAAACAGCTGTTCGATTGGATCTGTGCAAGATCATCACCAAACCAACAAAATAGAAAATAACTTACTTGAGCAATCTCACTAATCCACCTGCCCTGGATGCATCTGTCCCTGACATCATAAGTAGGAGTGACCACCAACAGTCCTCATGGAGATGAAGTCCTGTGTTCACATGGAGGACAGCCTTCGTCGTGTTGTGTGGCACTACCAAATATTTCCAAATAGGATAGGTTTTGACCAAATGTAGCACATCATAACTGGCCATCCATGAAGCTCAGTGGGGTATCAGCATCCCAATCAGAATTCTAATCAATCACCATTACAATTAAAGTTCATGACTTGGCATAAATCCAACACTTCCATTACAGTAAAACTAAGGGATGAACCCTGGTACAATGAAGAGTGCATGCCAGGAGCTGCACAGGGCAGACCTAAAATGAGATGTTAACCTGGTATAACTACAGCAAAGGACTACTTTGTATGCCAACAGTGGAAGCAGCACTGAACAGACAGAGCTAACAGATCTTGCAGCCAACAGATCACATCTCAGCTCTAATGTCCTGCCACATTTAGTAATGAATAGTGGTGTTCAATTAGACAACTTGGTGAGAAAGCTCCACAAATATCCCCAACCTCAAAAGATGGAGGAGCCCTGCACATCAGTGTGAAGAGCAAGGTTGGGGGGGGAAAAAAAAGTCCAACTATCTTCAGATGAAAGGTAAAGTGGATGATATATCTTGACTTCCCTGAGGTCCCAGCATGAGAGATACCAGTCATCGGTCGATTCAACTCACTGATGCGATATCAAGAAACAAGTGAAGGCTTGGGATATTGCAAAAGATATGAAGATTTATGTTCCAGAATTAAGTTCGCTCCCTCATGAAGTTATTCCAGTATAGCTACAACACCGGCATCTACCTGACAATATAGAAAACTGCCCCCATATGTCAGTGCACAAAAAGCAGGACAAATCCATTCACTACTCAGTTAGTCCGCGCTTGACTATAAACAGTGATGGAATGGATTTCAACAATTCCATAATGCAGCGTTTGCTTAACAATAACCTAATCAATGTGGAAGAACCCAAACTGTGCCAGAGCCACTGAGCTCCTAACCTCAATACAGTCTTACGTCAAACAAGGACAAAAGAGGTGAACTCCAGAAGTGAGGTGAGACTGCCCTTTACATCAAGGCCACTTTGAGCAAAGATGTGATTGAGGAGCCCTAGCAAAACTGGGGTCACCAGGAATTGGGGGAAAATGGAGTTGAACATAGCACAAAGAAAGATGGTTGCATGAGTTGGACATCAATCATCACAATTCCAGGAGCTCCTCTGGGTAGTGTCAAACCCTCTTTAACTGTTTCTACCTTTTTTCCATAATAAAGTCAGAAGTGAAAATGCTTACTGATAACTGCGTAATGTTCAGCCCAACTCATGGTTCCTCAGTCAAAAAAACAATCCAGGACTACATGCAAGATTTAGGCAACATCTAAATTTGGGCTGATAGGTGGCAAGTAATGATCACATGACATGCTGGTCAGGCAGTGACCATCCACAACAAGAGAATCCAATTATCACCTCTTGACATCCAACATCATTACAATTGTTCAGTTCCTCCAGCTACAATAACATGGTGTTATCCACTGACCTGAAACGGATGTGGATGGTTGTACTCTGGTAACAAGAGTAGGTCAAGATTAGCAATCCTGCATTAGTAACTAATTTACTAACTTCTCAAAGCATATCCATCATCTAGAAGGCTCAAGACAGAGGTGTGGTGGAGTGCTCTCCACTTACCTAGATGAGTATAGCTCTAACAACAATAATTCTTCACAATTTAGGAACACATTTTGCATCTCAGCCACCACCCTAAACATTTACTTTTCAGGAAGTGACACAAAGTAGCAACAGTTGCATATCATCTGCAAGATACAATGCAACAATTCATGAAGACTCTTTTGACAGCATTTTCCAAATCCGTGACCTGTATCACCTAGAATGACAAGAGCAATAGATGCACAACAGCACCACAACCTGCAAGCTTCTCTTCAAGTTTCATATCATTCAAATTATATTGCCATTCCCTCAAAGTTGCTGGAAGTTCCTTCCTAACCATACTATGGGCGAAACTGCCCTCCAAGAACTGCAGGAGTACAAAAAGTGCCTCATCACCAATAATCACAAGGCAATAAATCCTGGCAGAGCCAGTGGCGCCCAAATCCTGTGGATGAATAACACAAAAGAATCTGGACTGATCCACATTCCAAGTTGAAACACAATGTAAAATCTGTGCCAGATGACTTTTTGCAAATCTTCAATAATTGCACTGCTTGACAAGGTCTGCATGAAAAATTATCTCAAGATCAATTTGATAGAAAGAGAGCATACGAATTGGGAATTAAATCAGTAACTCTATATAGGTCCAAGAACTGAAGTCAAGATTGGTCCAGTTTGTGCAACTTACCTACTATTTTAGTCTTGTGGGCAATACCATTCAGGTTCTGGTTATTCCAGTGAAAATATATTGCGAACTCTGATTTTAAGTAGGTGTATAGCATTGCAACTTGACAACAGGGACAGCATGGGGGCTCAGTGGTTAACACTGCTGCCTCATAGCACCAGGGACCTGGGTTCAATCTCGCCTTGGCTGACTGTCTTGTGTGGAGTTTGCACATTCTCCCAGTGTTTGTGGGGGTTTCCTCCCACAATCCAAAGATGTACAGGTCAGGTGAATTGACCACACTAAATTGTCCATAGTGTTAGGTGCATTAGTCAGGGGTAAATGTCGGGGGTTGGGTTACTCTTCAGAGAGTATGGACTTGTTGGGTCAAGTGGCCTGTTTCCACACTATAGGGAATCTAATCTAAACTTACAGAGGGTCCTCACAACCATTTGAATGTTATATGAACTTCAAGAACTCTAAAGCAAATGTACGTCTTGTTGATCAACTAAGTGTTTTAATCTTTAAATTGCTGTGTTATCCTTTAACTTTCAGAAACACATGTATGTGCACAGAAGACTTTCTTCCTGCATCTTACCTTCAAAATTAATCAATGACTGAATAGTTAAAAAATATTCAAAAGGATACAAAAGCACTCACTGAGCTGCTGTATGACAAAGCTTAAAACCCTATAAAGTTATTATTTTTACGACGCTTAGAAAATCCTTTGTGCAATGTACCAAATTTACCACAGTTACTTAAATGATGAACTACAAATCTATTATATGCCTGTAATGTAGGCATTCTGCATTGGTTTTTAATTTTAATTAGCTATTATCCTAATTTTATAATTTAGTCTACCACTTCCCTGATTGTTATATATGTTTGCATATTTTTAAACCTGATCATTTAAGACTATATGTGAACTCTTCAATGTAGGTCACAATACAATTCGATCTTTGGGCTGCAAAGATATTTTGAAAATAAAATACCTGTTATTACTGTAAATGAATATTCTTGGCTTTCATTCATAAGCATCAGACAATATATCGAGCCAGGCATGTAGCTCCTCTCTTAAAGCAAGTAATCAACAAAATGTAATTAACCACATGAATCTCAACAAGCATCAGAATAGCGAGAGACTACTGGCTATTACACAACCAGAAGGGCAATACTCCACAAGCATGATGCAGGCTTCTGTGAAAGCAGGTACTCACTGTTCCCATTAAAGTTATTTCTCAATTACATATACACAAAAATATAATTATAATTGCTGAATTAGAAAAAAACCATAATATTTAGCAATAAGCCCTGCAAGTGCAACTATGAATATTATCTGTTTAGGTCAATATCATACTCATTAATATGCATATTCATGCGACTAAAACTTCAGTTTCTGAAGTGTACATCACTTTCTCAAAGGTACACACTGTACTTACCAAAGTCCAAACAACTTCAGTTTAGATTGGCATGACTAAGACCCCTTAAGACAACATATGGCCAGGAGGGTAGTTTGTTCTATGCAATTTACCAACAATAACTACACAGAATCATAAGAGTGCATCTATTATAATATTCCAAAGCATCTCACAGTAGGCTACCAAACACAATGTGACACCAAGTTGCACAAGAAGCTTAGGTCTTGGCAACTGAATGTTTAGCCACAAGTGGTAGAGATATTAAAATTAGAGACCCGCAATAGGTTTGAGTTGGAGGCATGTACAGACCTTGAAGAGATAAGATGGGATGAGGCTGTGTTTGAGTAAACAGTGATGTGAATTTTTAAAATTGAGCCATTGTCAAACTGGGAGGCAATACATCAAACATAGAGACAACAGGTGAAAAATTCCATCCATTCAATTTTGGTGCAGGATGATATGGACTGCAAATCTTCAATACAATTATGACTGATTTCTCTCAACTCCACTCCATATCCCTCAACTTGCCAAAGTACCAAAACAAAAGTCTGTCCATCACAGCCTTAAATATTTTCAAAAACAGAGCATCCACAACCTTCTGCGGTAGAGAATCATAAAGAGTCATGAATCTCTTGATGTTTGCTCATCTCAGTCCTAAACAAACATTCCTTTATCCTGAAACTGTACTTTCATATCCTAGATTCTCCAACACCCCCCTCCCCCCCCCCCCCCCCCCTCAGTGTTTACCCTGTTAAGCCAATTCAGAATCTTTGCATTTTAACGAGGTCACTACTCATTCATTTAAACCCAGAATTTGGGCCAAGTATACTCAGATTCTCCCATGTTCTATTCAACTCAGACCAACTTATCCATAGGATATTGGTTTAAAGGACTATCTGAAGCAGAGTGGAAAGATTATTGTTCACATGCACCTGAGGAAAAGATGGCTTTTATATCTTCATCAGCTCCTTTCAGTACTGCAGGTCCACATGGTTTAAAATCCAATTAAGCAGAATGGAGTAGTGGGTTTACTCAGTTCACCCCTCAAATCTATGGTCACCTTTATTAGAACTCTGTACATGAATCCCTCCAATCAGATTTCCACTCCTAACAACTCTCATTTAAGTCACTGATTCAGTTGAGGGGCATGAACAAAGATAAATTATACCTTCTTATCCTTCTCAGCATGGCTGTTGTCTTTGACACTGGCACCTCCAGAATCCCACTCTAAATCTGGGTAGGACTGTACTTGCCTGGTGCTATTCTTAGCAATCAATTGTAGTTGGTGAAACACATGCAAAGGTTTCTCCTCTTGCTCCAATACCATCACCTCTGGTATCCTCTAAAGATCTATTTTTGCCCCTCTATTTCTCACCTTTTTTGCAATCGCTTGACATCATCTGAAAACAGTGTCAGTTTTCATTGGACACTGATGACACACAATCTCGTAAACACCTATCAACTCTTCCACTGTCTCTAAAATTATCAGACTTGCCTGTTGTAAATACTGAATCAGCAGAAATATCCTCTGACTGAATGTCAGGCAAGTTAAACAGTCATCCATGGTCCCTCTCCGTTCCCAAACCACAAATTCCAACTTTATTGTTAGCAAATATCCGAGGTTGTACCGGATAGTTTGCTATTGTTTCATATTTGATGTCAAGATAAACTTCTAACCACATATTCATATCATCACCAAGCACATGTTTTGTGCACTGTAACACTACCCAGCTCTGCCCATCTCAGCTCATTTGTGCCTTTGTTACCTCGAGGTTTGCTATTCCAACATTCCAAATTCAAATTCACTTATTCTACAGTCCATAAATGTCAGATCATCTAAAACTCTGCCATCCATCGTTCTTACCTGCCAAGTGACATTTCACCATCAGCCATGTGCTCACTGACCTCTACTGGTGCCCAATTAAAAAAAGCCTTAAGTTTAAAATTCTCACTGTTGTTTTCAAATCCCTCCATGCTTCATACTTCTCTTTCTCTGTAACCTCCTTGAGCCCACAGGGCTCCAAAGCATCTGTGCTCCTGTAATTCTAGCCTCTGGAATTCACAACTTTAAATGGCTGTCTTCAAGTGCCAAGGTCCTAAGTTCTGGCACTCTCTTTAACCTTTAACATTTGTATCTTTCTCGAAGGCCATCCTTTAAAACTATCCCTGACTAAAATTCTGATAATCTCCCCTAATATTGCCTAATGTAGCCTGGTATCAAATGTAGTTTTATTAAACTTCTGTGAAGTATTCTGGGACAGTTTATGTTAAAGACACATTCACAAACTGTTGCATCCCATTGCTGCATGAGCTAAAGAATACAATTGCTAGTTGGTCATTACATAACTGACATGAACAGACCACTGCTGTTGCTACTTGACAACCAACCTCAAATATTCCTACTCATGTTACACAAATACAGCTCCTATCCTTGCTGAACAATAGCTGGAAGTGCAGAATTTCAACAGCAACTCTGCCATTTAATGAAGGTGACTGTATTTATGACTGCATTCAAATACCATGGTCTTCAGGAAATGCTTTTCAACAGATGCTGTTCTAAGCTTTAGAGTTTCTTCACAACTATCCTATGGATACTTTCATTCAGAACTAACCAGTGCGGTTTAACATTTGCTTGCTGTCAGTTTGATGACCCAATCCAATTGTTCATCTCAGGTTTGTCAGTCACCAACTAAGAAACAAGACAATTCTATCCTCTAAGTCGAACAGACTGGGGCTTTTTCCCCCCTGCAGTATTGGAGATTGAGATTTATAAATTCATGAGGGGCATGGATAGGTTAAACAGCCAAGGTTTTGTTTCTAAAGGTAGTGGAGGCCAAAACTAGAGGGAATAGGTTTAAGGTGACAGGGGAAAGATTTAAAAAGGACTTGAGGGATAGCTTTTGCACACAGAGGGTGAGGCGTGCATGGAATGAATGGCTAAGGAAGTGGTGGAGGCAGGTACAATTACGACATTTAAAAAGCATCTGGATGGGTATACAAATAGGAAGGCTTTAGAGGGATATGGATCAAATGCTGGCAAATGGGACTTGGGTCAGATTGGAATGACTGGTTGGCAAGGGTCTGTTTCCATGCTGTAAGACTATGACTCTGACTCTACTTATCATTTTTCCTCAAGCCTAAAAACTCTGTTTAATCAGTCACGGATTTCAAATAATTGGCAAAAGAACTAGAATGAAAATGGCGATAAACCATTTCATTCAAAATTGTAGAATCTGAAAAGGTAATGGAATCAGATTTCATAGGCAGCTTCAAAAATCATTTGGTAAAATGGTTGAAGATAGTTAATTTGCAGAAATTTTCTTTTTTGATTAATTCTCAGGTTGTGGGAATTACTGGTTGGGTTAACATTCATTGCCCATCCTAATTGCCCTCAAGAAGGTGTTGGAGAATTGCCTTCCTGAACCACTTTAGTGCATATTTCCAAGTCAGGATGGTGAATAGCTTGATAGGAATTTGTAGGTGATGCTGTTTCCATGTATATGCTATTACATCTAAAGCTGCAGGGATGTGGAACTAACCTGGGCAGCTCATTCAAACAGATATCAGACACAATAAGCTGAATGGTCTCCTTAGTGCTGTAAGATGTGTTTGTGCTGCTCTGGTTCAAGTCAACTAAATCAGTAAAGACCGAGAATAAAACTGGTCAAGAGGGCACAGAACTACATTAGGCATTATAATTATATGATAGCTCAGAATAACTGACTCTAACTTGTTTGAACCAAATGGCTGGGGCTTGGAGCCACATTTCAATACTTTAAGCTATTTACTTTGATAACCTAGTACAGTATAAGAAAGTGTTGTATCCTCTCAGGCACATTAATACACCGTCTGTCTATTGCAATGGATTAGGTGGACAATGTTCTGATGGCAATATTCAAAGGAGAAATTCCCTCAATGCCATCACTAGCATTCCTTCCTCAAAGAGAATATCCTGGAAAAGATGAACTCATCATCACATTAGTTTTTTTTGGAATATGTTTGCAAAACAGCTGTATGTTTGCTTACATAAATCCCTATTTAAATTAATGAAACATTTGAAATGAAAAAAATTGGTATATAAAGGCAAGTTGGTAGTTAACAACCATATCTTGTTCATATAACTTTACATGTACAAAAATATATTTTTGAATAGATCCTTTTACATAAATGAAGGAGGGAGTACAAAAATTGTACACATCAAAATCTTTTCTAAATGAAATGCACTACCAACTTCAAAAGTAACCCCACTATCACAAAATATATATCAACACATTTATTACAAGTACTAAACATGACACTTTTTCTGAAATCAAAAAGCTTAGATTTGTTATTTCAGCTTTGTTACATGACTTAACCACTGTTCATCGAGTTCTGGATCCTTTTGGCAGAAATAAACATTTCTTCAAATGTGAACAGTTGCTCCCCCTGTAATTTTACTTCATTCTAAAAATCAATATCCTCAAGTATTGGCACCCAGGGCAAGAGCTGTGAATTTTGCACAAAGTTAAATCGTATAGCACCTGATGGACCAACAGACAAATCCACTGCCTCATGTAGTATAGACACAGATACATGAAGAAGGTCTCAGATTCAACACTGATCCATGATGAAGTCATGAGTTATCAGCAGCAATTCAACTGACCCCTCTCTTATATGGCAGTTTCATGACAGTAATATGAATAATGGCAAAGGTGGAATTTCTGAGTGGACAATACAATAAATGTCATAAATATACTTTAGACTTAAGGAATGAGTCAGCAACCAGTCAGAAAATCAGAATGAAAAGGATGAGAAAAATTGTTAGGTGATAATTTTCCTGTCCATATAAATGCCATTCTTCATTTAGTAGTCCTCAAAGAGATTCATTGGCTACTCCTATAGCCAGAAAGTCCAGGTGCTTCCCAGTTTTAAAACTCAAGCCAAAAGTAAATCGGATATATTTTGTTTGTTGCAGCAACATTTGGAAATTCTTATTTCAGATTTCCAAGGAATCAATCTGCACAATCCTTTATTTTGAAAAAAAAATCTTACAACTTTTAAATGAACTTATACATATATTAAAGCTTTTTTAAAAAATACATGCTAAACATGAATGAAACGTGTTTAATCTAGCAGCTGGAAAAGTGATATCACAGGTATAATTATAAAGAAAAATAACTATGTCATAAATCTTTAAAAGGAAACCTGACTGAACCAGGTGGGATTCCAGGATTTGAAAAGTGACTAAGGTTATAGGGGATTTTGAGACCAAGCTGGGTTCAGGATTAACTTTTCGAATAGAGCTGGGTTTGGTACAGAATTTGGGACTGGTCCCAAGGTTCAGGGAATGAGCAAAATTTGTGATTGAGATTTAGATTTTAGGGAAGTTTTAAGTGGGTTTAGGATTGGGATTTGTAAATTAGTACAGTGTGGGAGCAAGATTTGGGGATTTGGCCAGGCATGGGATCAGGATTAGGCTGGGCGCAGGATGGGGATTTGGGATTAAGCAAGATGTGGGATCGAGATTTGGGTTATTAGGGTGGGCATGGGAATGAGATTTGGGTACTAGGCAAGGTGTCGGATCAAGATTCAGGAATTAGGTTGGGTTTGGGAATTAAATTTGCGATTGGGCTGGTGTGAGATTGAAATTTGGGAACTAGGTCGAGTTTGGGATTGAAATTGTGGATTAGGTTGAGTTTGTGATTAAAATTTGGGAACAGGCTGAGTTTGTGATTAAATTTTGGGGGATCAGGTTGGGTTTGGGATTGAGATTTGGTGATCAGGTTGGGTTTGGGATTGAGATTCAGGAATTAGGTTGAGTTTGAGATTTGGGGATTAGGTGGAGTTTGGGATTGAGATTTGGTGATCAGGTTGGGTTTGGGATTGAGGTTTGGTGATCAGGTTGGGTTTGGGATTGAGATTCAGGGATTAGGTTGAGTTTGAGATTTGGGGATTAGGTGGAGTTTGAGATTTGGGGATTAGGTGGAGTTTGGGATTGAGGTTTGGGATTGAGATTTGGGGATTAAGACAAGTTTCTGGCGAAAATTTGTGGATTAGGTTGGGTTTGGGATTGAAATTTGGGGATTAGGGCAGGGTTGGGATTGAAATTTGTAATCATGTTCGGTTTGGGGATTAGCCTTGAATCAGAAATTCTCATTATTGAGCAGATTTCCTCTCCAACGAGTTGCCTCGCGGCTGGACCAGGCCTGGCGTGGTTACCTCGGATCCTCGAACTCCACGAAGGCGAATGGCGGGGACCCGCGTTTATTCTTCAGGTCGATGTCTCGAATTTTCCCGTACTTGTAGAAGATATCTTCGATATCGCGGATCCGCACGTCGGTCGGCAGGTTCCCAACGTAGATACGGCTCTCGCCGCTACTGGGGCCTCCCCACCGGTAGTTGGCCGACATCGTCCCTTCAGAAAACCGTGCCTGCAAACAAGACAGGACAAATGAGGATCACTGATCACCACAGCCCGAGGCCTAGTTACCAGGACCGTCTCCTCACCGGGCCCGGTAACTCGGACTTCTCCAACACCACAGTTACCCTCACTCCCGGCCCCGGCCTACCGACCGTCGACACTCACAGGGATTTCGGAGAGTGTTTGTCGTGAAGCCTCAGCTCTGGGCGTGAGTCAGTCCGTCCCTCCGTCCGTCCGAGCGTCCGCCGAAAGCCACTTCCCGCCGCCTGGGGAGGGGGGGTGGGGGGGAAGGGCGCAAGCGCGGCCACTAGCGGCGGGAGACCGCAGTGCACCCACTGACACACGCTGTGAATGTGGGGGCGTCGGTGTTACATTAGCGGTGGACAAAGTTAAAAATCATATAACATCATGTTATCGTCCAACAGGTACAAGCTTCCGGAGCACTGCTCCTTCTCCTAACATACATTCATTGACACACTCTCGCTGACTACCCTACCACACACTCACTCACTAATATACTCGAACAAACACTAACACTGGCACACTCTTTGACACAATGACATTCTAACACACGGTCACTAATACACACTCACTAAGTAATATCAACTAACAAACTCTCTAACATACATACTCTGCAAGACACACTTACTGGCGCACTCTTTAACACACAATCTAACTAGTGAGTTGGAGGTGCCGGTGTTGCACTGGGGTGGACAAACTTAAAAACACACATCAGATTGTAGTCCAACAGGCTTATTTGGAAGCACTAGCTTTCAGAGCGCAGCCACCTGATGAAGGAGCAGTGCTCTGAAAGATAGTGCTTCCAAATAAACCCGTTGTACTATAACTAAAACACACTCACTCACTGACACACTCTAGCATTCTCATGAACTAATGGACACACTCGCTGACACACTAACACACACTCACTGACACGTCCTCTATCACACACCCACTAATACACATCAACTAAAAAACTCTCTAACAAACACACTCCATAACACACACTCTTTAACACCCTCACTAATTAATACACACTCACTGACATACTAATACACTCTCATTGACACACTCCCTAACACTGACACACACTCACTAATACACACTCAGTGACAGTCTCTTACACACACTCACTAACACACTCTTTAACACACACTAAAACACAATCAATGACACACACTCACTAATACACACCCACTGACTCACTCTCTAACACACACTAACACGCACTCACTAATACACTCTCACTAATACACACTCACTGACACTCTCTAACACACAGTCAGTAACACATTCTCTTAACACACACACTAATACACAATCACTGACACAGTCTGTAACACACACTCACCAATAGATACTCACTGACATCCTCTCTAACGCATTCACTAATACACATTTGCTGACACACTCACTAACACACTTTCTAACACTCATGAATACACAATCGCTGACACACTCTAACACACACTGACTAATACACACTCACTCACTGACACACTCTAATGCACTCACTAATAAACACTGACACACTCTAACACATTCACTAATACACACTCACTGATACTGGAACACACTCACTAACACACTCAACAACTAATACACATGCACTCTAATCCATTCACTAACACACTCACTAATACACACTGACAGACACCATTGACATACTCTAACACACTCACTCATACACACCCACTGACACTCTGTAGCACACACTCACTAATACACAATTACTGAAATTCTCTAACACACTCAAACTAATACACTCACTCACTGACACACTCACTAACACTCTAATACACATTTACTAACACGCACTCGCTAATAGACACTCACTGACATACTCACTAACACAACTGACTAATAACACAACTCACTGACACTCTCTAACATATACTAACTAAAATGCAATCACTCACTGACACACACTCACTAAATCACTCATTCATTAACACGCACACACTCATTCTCTAACATACTCTAGAACACATACATTAACACACAAAAACACTAACACACTCACTTACTGACCTACTCACTAACACACATCATTAACACATTCACTAACACACTCATTAACTCACTCATTAGCATACACAGACTCACCTGCACACTCACTAACATATTCTCTAAAACATACTAATACAGACACACTCACTCACACTCACACTCACTAACACAATTTTGGTGGGCGGCATGTTGGCACAGTGGTTAGCACTGCTGCCTCACAGTTGCAGAGACCCGGGTTCAATTCCCGCCTCAGGTGACTGACTGTGTGGAGATTGCATGTTCTCCCCGTGTCCGCGTGGGTTTCCTCCGGGTGCTCCAGTTTCCTCCCACAGTCCAAAGATGTGCAGGTAAGGTGAATTGGCCATGCTAAATTGCCTGTAGTGTTAGGTAAGGGATAAATGTAGGGGGTATGGGTGGGTTGTGCTTCAGCGGGTCGGTGTGGACTTGTTGGGCTGAAGGGCCTGTTTCCATACTGTAATGTAATCTAATCTAATCTCACTAACATCTCAGACTCATGAACACACTCACTAACCAAATCACTCACTCATTAACACACACACTCACTAACTCATTAATTCACACTCATGAATACACTCATTCATAAACACATGCACTCACGAACATACTCATTGACTCACATACTCAGATATGGCACACTCACTAACATAGGAAAAGAGCACTCAAAGATCAGCAAGGTGGCCTTTGTGTGGAGCCACAGGAGATGGGGGAGATACTAAACAAGTATTTTGCATCAGCATTTACTGTGGAAAAGGACATGAGAGATATAGAATGTAGGGAAATAGATGGTGGCATCTTGAAAAATGTTCATATTATAAAGGAGGAAGTGCTGGAGGTCTTGAAATGCATAAAAGTGGATAAATCCCCAGGACCTGATCAGGTCTACCCTAGAATTTTGTGGGAAGCTAGGGAAGTGATTGCGGGGCCTCTTACAAAAATATTTTCATCATTGATAGTCACAGATGAGGCGATGGAAGACTGGAGGTTGGCTAACGTGGTGCCACTGTTTAAGAAAGGTGGTAAGAACAAGCCAGGGAACTATAGACCAGTGAGCCTGACGTCAGTTGTTGGAGGGAATCCTGAGGCACAGGATGTACATGTGTTTGGAAAGGCAAGGACTGATTAGGGATAGTCAACATGGCTTTGGGCGTGGGAAGTCATGTCTCACTAACTTGATTGAGTTTTTTAAAGAAGTAACAAAGAAGATTGATGAGGGCAGAGCAGTAGATGTGATCCAAATGGACTTCAGTAAGACATTCGACAAGGTTCCCAATGGGAGACTGGTTAGCAAGGATAGATCTTATGGAATACAGGGAGAACGCGCCATTTGGATACAGAACTGGCTCGAAGGTAGAAGCCAGAGGGTGGTGGGGGAGGGTTGTTTTTCAGACTGGAGACCTGTGACCAGTGGAGTGCCAGAAGGATCGGTGCTAGATCCACTACTTTTCATCATTTATATAAATGATTTGGATGTGAGCATAAGAGGTACAGTTCATAAGTTTGCAGATGACACCAAAATTGGAGGTGGAGTGGACAGCAAAGAAGGATTACAACAGGATCCTGATCAGATGGGCCAATTGGCTGAGAAGAGGCAGATGGAGTTTAATTTAGATAAATGCAAGGTGTGCATTTTGGAAAAGCAAATCTTAGCAGGACTTAGACACTTAATGGTAAGGTCCTAGGGACTGCTCCTAAACAAAGAGACCTTGGAGTGCAGGTTCATAGCTCCTTGAAAGTGGAGTCGCAGGTAGATAGGATAGTGAAGAAGGTGTTTGGTATGCTTTCCTTTACTGGTCAGAGTATTGAGTACAGGAGTTGGGAGGTCATGTTGCGGCTGTACAAGACATTGGTTAGGCCACTGTTGGGATATTGTGTGCAATTCTGGTCTCCTTCCTATTGGAAGAATGTTGTGAATCTTGAAAGGGTTCAGAAAAGATTTACAAGGATGTTGCCAGGGTTGGAGGATTTGAGTCTATAGGGAGAGGCTGAATAGGCTAAGGCTGTTTTCCCTGGAGCGTCGGAGGCTGAAGGGTGACCTTATAGAGATTTATAAAATCATGAGGGGCATGGATAGGATAAATACTCAAGGTCGTTTCCCTGGGGTGGTGGAGTCCAGAACCAGATTTAGGTTTAGGGTGAGAGGGGAAAGATATAAAAGAGACCTAAGGCGTATCTTTTTCACGCAGAGTGTGGTACGTGTATGGAATGAGCTGCCAGAGGAAGTGGTGGAGGCTGGTACAATTGCAACATTTAAAAGGCATCTGGATGGTATATCAATAGGAAGGCTTTGGAGGGATATGGCAGGTGGAACTAGATTGAGTTGGGATATCTGGTTGGCAGGTGGGACTAGATTGAGTTGGGATATCTGGTTGGCAGGTGGGACTAGATTGAGTTGGGATATCTGGTTGGCATGGACAAGTTGGACTGAAGGGTCTGTTTCCATGCTGTACATCTCTATGACACAGATACAGCAAATCCCTAAACATGCCAACAGAGCACTACTCTCTAACACTTAAGCATAGCACACTCACTGACACACTGATATAACACTTTCACTGACACAAAAACTTATATAGCTCACTCTCAGCAAACTCACTAACACATATTAATACAATCTCACAGATACAGCAGACTCACTAACACTAATACACACTCTCATACCTCTGAGATACAACATACTCATTAACACACTCACACTACCACACACTCACAGATACAGCAATATATATGGGCCAAAAGGATTGGTAATTCCAATGGCTATGGGCCCTGACAATATTCCAGTAACATCACTAAAGACCTGTGTTCCAGAATGAGCTGCCTCCTAGCCAAGCTGTTCCAGTGCAGGAATTCGCATCCATCAAACATTTTGGAAGACTGCCTATGTATGTCCTATTCATAACAGCAGGACAAATCCAACTTGACCAATTATTGCTCTGTCAGTCTGCTTTTGACCACCAGCAAAAATGATGGAAGGGCTTATCAACAGTGTTATCAAGCAGCACCTGTTTATCAATGACCTGCTCAGTATCCTAGTTTGGGTTCCATCAGAGCCACTCAGTGCCTGACCTCAGTACAGCCTTGGTTCAAACATAGACAAAAGTGCTAAATCCTGAGAGATGTGGTGACAGTGATTGCCTTAGCAAAACTAGGCCTACAGTCAGCACATGTTGGCAACTCTCTCCACATTTTTAAGTTAATAACTGCATATTGGGGCTATCGTTGCAATAGGATTAGACCTCAATTTTTCAGTTCAGAGATATATGCCTTATATGCCTTAAAATATGACACATGATGCCAAGCAGACAATATGAACTTTGTTCCCAAGAAGATGCGCAGAGTTTAAGTCACACCCACACAGAACAGACAACTCATGTGGACCAATGAATGGAAGTGGTTTCTTCTGCACTAGCACGTGGTGATTCAGGTTTCAGGTGCAGCATTTAAGTCAAACCCTGTCGTTGGAAGGATTTTTAAAATTTAAAACATCAATTTATACAATAATGACGTCACAGTTGATCAAGTGATAATTTTAGTGAAGCTGTTGCAAATACTCACCTGAAACATCTGTTGGCAATGTAGTCTGAAGTTGTCTGACTCACCCTTTCAATGGAAATTGTTGTATGAGAACCTGAAATATTTAACACAAATAAACTGTCAAAACTTATGTCCCAAGAGAAAGTCAGGATACAGTATAAAGAATTCAACCTACCTTTCACATCCTTGATCTATTTTGCATTAACACTTCCCACCAAATGATGTATAACGTTCAGTTAAAGATCACACAACACCAGATTATAGTCCAACAGGTTTAATTGGAAGCACACTAGCCTTTCATCTGTTAGAATACCGTGATGCAACTTTTTAAAAAAAGGTTTTGTGATTTACACATGAAAGAAGTGAAACTATCACGGTATTCTAACAGATGAAAGGCTTAACAGACAATCAATTTTTCACTATATAATTTCAGTTACATCACACTGTAAATTTTTGCTATAAATTCTGTGTGTTAGGATTGAGCCCTCCACTATCACCTGATGAAGGAGCGTCACTCCAAAAGCTAGTGTGCTTCCAATTAAACCTGTTGGACTATAACCTGGTGTTTTGTATTTTTTAACTTTGTACACCCCAGACCAATACCGGCATCTCCAAATCATAACGTTCAGTTACATCACTTAATTATTTATGCCAATAGCAAATAGCAACCATACCTCAATATGTATATTTTACCTTCCTTTTACTATAAAGCAGCAGTATGAATCCCTTCCAAATGTACCCTCCTACCTTCTGCCTTCTCAAAGTGATCCATATTTGAAACCAGCACCACTGAAATCATAAACTCAGTGCTACTTTCTTGAAGTGTCTGTTCACCAAGTGTAAGCTGTACAGTGAATAATCAATAAATAAAGAATTTGTATTTATGGAGTACCTTTCACATCCTCATATGTCCTGACGTGCTCCACGACCAAAGTGAACATTTTATATATAGTCACTGTTGTAATGTAGGAATCACTTGTTAGTGAGAACCATCACAGCCAACCACATACTCAAACAGTATCTAAGGGTCTTTTTCCAAGTTGGGATAATTGAATAGCAGGTCAGGATGGAAAGCAGGAGTGGGAACTTAGCTTGCCTTCTAAGCAGGGTCATTTGGGCCAGTCATATCACTATCCTTTCCTCAACAGCCAGTACCTTGGCTGAGATCAGATTACAGCCTATAGCAGCCATCAAAACTGGGATAAAAACAGAAATGTTGGAAATACTCATTAGGTCCGGTAGGATCTGTGGAGGCAGAAAAAGCTAATGTTCGATGCCGATGACCTTTCTCAGAACTGGGAAAAGTAACAGATTTAATAGGTTTTAAGCAAATGAAAGGAGGGTGGAATAAAGAATAAATGAAGTAATCCGTGATACAATGAAATACTATGAAAACTTACAATGTTCGTGGTACAAGGCCAATAGAAATGGTAATGGGACATGTGTAGGTGAAATCTGATTGGCAAAATCATCAACAGCTGCCAAGAGTAAACAAAAAAAGGAAAAATATAAACCAAAATCAGCAAAGTCACAGGAAATAAAATTGGGACAGAGGTCATGGTTAAAATTGTTGAAGTCACTGTTGAGTCCAGAAAGCTGTAAAGCGCTCAGCCAAAAGATGAGATATAAGGTTTTCAATTTTGTTTTGAACTTCATTGGAATACTCCAGAAGGCTAAGGACTAAAAGATGGGAGCAAAGTAGAGAATTAAAATGATTACCGACTGTTAGGGATAAGGATTGCAACTGAAATAAGGCAGTCTGCAAATTAATAACAATGGACCCTAAAATCTTATCAACAACTGAGGTCAGGCTAACCGGCCTATAATTTCCCATCTTCTGCCTCCTGCTCTTCTTTAATAGGGATATTACATTAGCATTTTTCAGTCTTCTGGGACACTCCCTGAATCCAGAGATTCCTGAAAGATCAACACCAATCTCCTCAGCTATCTCCTTTAGAACTCTGGGGTGCAGCCCATCTGGTCTGGATGATTTATCCACTTTCAGACTTTCAGTTTTCTCAGCACCTTCACTCATCTCTGCCCCCAACTCTCTTGAAGCTCTGGTATGAACTGCTGGTGGCTTCCACTGTGAAAACTCATGCAAAATATTTATTCAATTCCTCTACCATTTCTTTGTTTCCCATTACTACATCCGCAACTTCATTTACCAGAGGTCCAATGTTCGCTCTTGCCTTTCTCTTACCTTTTATATATCTAAAAAGAACTTTTACATTATTTGTTAGCTAACTCTCATATTTCATCTTCTCCTTCCTTACTGCTTCTTTAATTATCCTCTACTAGTTTTTAAAGGCTTTCCAATCCTCTGGCTTCCCATTAACCTTCATCACATTATATGCTTTTTCTTTTGATTTTATGCTGTCCCAGACGTCCCTTGTCAACTGTGGTTGCCTCATCCACCCCTTAGTATGTTCCTTCTTCCTTGGGATGAATTTCTGCTGTGCCTCCTGAATTAGTCCAAGAAACTCATTGAGTCAGAGAGTCATAGAGTCATACAGCATGGAAATAGACCCTTCGGTCCATCCAGTCATTGCCAAACCTTAATCCCTAAATAAATTAGTTCCACCTGCCTGTGCTTGACCTGTTTCCCTTTAAACATTTATTATTCATGTACTTATCTAAATATCTTTTAAACGTTGTAACTATACCCGCATCCACCATCTCCTCCGCACATGAACCACTCTTTGTGGAAAGAAATTGTCTTTTTTAAATCTTTCTTCTCTCACTTCAAAAATATGTCTTAAAATGCCCCACACTAAGGAAAAGACAACTACCATTCACCTGATGTATACCCCTCATGATTTCATAAACCTCTATAAGGCCACCTCTCAACCTCCTGCACTCCAGTTAAAAAGGTCCCAGCCTATCCAGACTCTCCTTATAACTCAAATCCTCCATTACCGGCAATATCCTGGTAAATCTCTTCTGAACCCTCTCCAGCTTAATAATATTCTTCCTTTAGCAGGGTGATCAAAACTAGACACAGTATTCCAGAAGAGGCCTCACCAACATCCTGGACAACCTCAACATAATGTGCCAACTCCTACATTCAAAGCTCTGAGCAATGAAGGCAAGCATGCTAAATGCCTTCTTTCTCTTTTCTCCCCTCTATTGACTGTCTCCCTGTACCACAGTGCTATGCTCAGTTTACTTATCCTTCCTACAGCCTCCATTATCATCCATACAGGGAGCAAGAGTCTCAAACCTGTTAGACAAGATCTAGGGCTGAGGCTCCTTGAGCACTACTCCCAAATCCCTCTAACTGCCTCACTGGTAGTCACACCCTCCTGAACCGGACCACTGACCGAATTTGAGGTAGTTCATCTAAGGGAGGTGACTGTCTATTGAAACAGCACCCAGGTAACTCTCCCCCTTCCTGAAGTGTCGCAGTGTTCGAGCTCAGACTCCAGCTCATCAACTTGGAGTCAGAGTTCCTCAGGCAACGAACACTTGCTATAGATGTGATCACTATAAACTACCTTGGGGTTCACCAGCTCCCACATCCTGCAGATACAAATCATCACCTAACCTGGCATCTCTATTTTATTTACTTAGTTCTTAATTTGATTTTTAAACTTTCATACTGCTCTTTAAGTTTGTAACCTGTAAATATTTCCTCTATTTACCTTCAATCTTAAAGTAATTATAATAGATAGTCATATTAGTTGCTATAACTAACCAATTAATTTATAGCTTTCCTGTGATGTCTCTCTTTCTTTTGTACTAGGCCTGTGATCCTGGGCTTCAATATATCCTGCACTGAATTTCCACACTGCCTTGAAATTTCACAATATACTTACTTGGACTGGATCTCACTCCTGATGTGATCTCCTTTTCCTTACTGTGTACAAATTACTGGTCCTGCATGTGCTGATGAACTCCCTGAGTGATGCTGGAGCTATAATCATCCAGGAGAAAGTGAGGACTGCAGGTGCTGGAGATCAGAGTCGAGAGTGTGGTGCTGGAAAAGCACAGCAGATCAGGCAGCAACTGAGGAGCAGGAGAATCGATGTTTTGCATATAAGCCCTTCATCATACATAAGGCTCATTCCTGATGAAGGGCTGCCTGACTGGCTGTGCTTTTCCAGCACCACATGCTCAGCTATAGTCATCCAGTCAAGTAGAGAATCCAGTCAAGTCTTCCTTTGTGCTCAGTATGGCTCCAAATAGCAGAGAGCTTCCCCTCATTATTTCCATTTATTCCTGTTTACCTTAGTGTTTGCTCCTTGATGTCATACTTTGTAAAATGCTACCTTGGTGTCAAGGGAGTCACACTCACTTCCCTTCTTGAGCTTTGCTCTTTTGTCAATATTTGCATGAAGGCTGTATTCAGGTTAGGAAATGAGTGGGCTTGGTGAAACCCAAACTGTGTGCCAGTGAGCAGTTTAGTTTTGAATAAATGCTGCTTGATAGCATTGTCAACAAAATCTTTCATCACTTTTTAATGACCGACAGTTGACTGATTGGGCTGAAATTGACTGGGTTGCATTTGTCCTGTTTTTTGGGAACAGAACATATCAGGGTAAATTTCCAACTTGCTGGGTAAATGACAGTGTTCTAATTGTACTGGGTGAGCTTGGCTAGGGCCATGGATACTTCAGGAGCACTGTCTTCAGTCCCGTGTCCAGACTGTTGTTAGGGCCCAAAGCCTTTGAAGAGTCCAGTGCCTTCAACTGTTTCTTGATGTCACTTGGAGTGCATTGAATTAGCTAAAGACCGCTATCTGTAATGGTGGTGATCTTAGGGGGAAGCTGAACTGCAAAGTCTGCTTGCACTTCTGGCTAAAGGTGGCTGCAAATGATTCAGCCTTGTCTTTTACAGTGAAGTCTGGGTTTCCTCAGTAGTGCCAGTGAGCAATTTACTCTTGAGTAAGTGCCACTTCTGGAGAGCACTGTCATCCAATTCTTCATTTGTGTTGCATTGCGGAGGCAGCAGTTTGTCTCCATAAGTTGGTCACTCCACTAATGCTGTCATAAATAGAAGCATCCGGTAAGGTAGTTTGGTGAGGACAAAATCAGTAGATTTTTCTTCTCTGTTGTTGGTTCCCTCATGATTCTCACAGGCTCATTTAGTAGCTATGTCCTTTATGACTTGGTGTGCACAGTTAACAGTAGTGCTATTAAACGTCTCTTGATGATGGACATTAATATCCTGCCACCCCCAAAATGTCTTTCAATTTGAGTTCAAATAGAGAGAAATTATTCATCAGCTAAGGAGTTATGGGGTAATTAGGAGGTTTCCTTGCCCTAGTTAGACCTGATACACGAGACTTCATGGAGTCTGGATTCAATGTTGAAGATTGCTAGGACAACTCCCTTCTGAATGAATACCACTGTGCTACCACCTCATTGAGACAGGATATATCCAGGAGTGGTGATGGTTGTTTCTGGGATTTTGTCTGTTGGATATGATTCTATGAGAATGACTATGGCAGGTTGTTTCTTGACTACTGGATGGGCAGCCCTCCCAATTCTGACAAGCCAAACACAGACTTTAATATGGAGAACATAGCAAGGTCAACTGGGTTATGTATTCCATTGTCATTTTTGGTGCCTTTGTTATTCCGGTTTCATTCATTCTATCAGATTACGTAATGGTTAGATCCAACTGAGTGGCTTACTGGAATCATGACGAGGGGATGATATAGTTTTTCATTCCAGATTTATTAAATGGATAAGTAAGGTTTAAGAGGACATGGGCCAAGTGCAGGGAAATGGGTTAGCATGGATGGACATTTTGGTGGGCATGGACCAGTTTGGGCCAAAGGGTCTGTTTCTGTGCTGGAGGACTCTATGTTTCTATGAACACAGATTTCATCATTCAGCATCGTGAGATTTAAATCCATGTACACAGAGCATCAGCCTGGGTTCCTGGATTGCTAGTCGAAATGCTGATCTCCAGCATCTGCAATCCTCACTTTCTCTCAGTTCCTGGATTGCTAGTCCAGTGATACTACTGCTATGCCTCTGCCTTCCCTATGGTGAGATGACTAATTAGCTTTATCTTGCTACACGACACTGGATCTAAAACTGTTCTCTTTCTAGTTGATTTCACAAGGTCTTGTTTCAGGAAGATGTCCACAACAATGTACAAGTGACCTTCCAAGCTACCATTGCCCATTTGATTTGTCCATTCTATATGTAGATTAAACTCTAGATTATATATGAATTTCCTGTATCGGTCAGGATTGCCCAATTTGAATGCCTCAGATCTGGACTTCAGTAGGGATTGAATCTCCCAGTTCATCCATGATTTCCAGTTGGGGAACTTTTGGATTAATGTCTACAGCACACACCCACTTATCTCCCCACCCTTCAGGCTCTCTGCCTGTATTCCTGATGAAGGGCTTTTGCCCGAAACGTCGATTTTACTGCTCCTCGGATGCTGCCTGAACTGCTGTGCTTTTTCAGCACTACTCTAATCTAGACTCTGGTTTCCAGCAGCTGCAGTCATTGTTTTTACCACACTCACGAATAAAGTCTATACCGTAGTTGCATACTCTTTTAAGTGGACCACTGAGTTCTTGAATATGGACCAGTCCACCGAGTCTAAGCAGTCCCATAGAAGCCCTCCTGTTGTTGTTTCACCGTCAGACCACACAGTTTACCTGTTATTAACTCTATCTTGTCTAAACACCCTCTCTAGGTTACCGCTACCCTGCCTCCAATGCCCACTGTATACTTGCAGCTTGTCATTGTCTGTTAGGGGAACATCACAGACAGCAGACAATCAAACAATTCCAAACACAAGCTTTTACTTACTGTTAGCAAAAGTGAACAAAAGATAAAATAAATAAAAGGCTGCAGCATTCCCAAAATGTAAAACAAGTGATAGTGTGCTGCCGGATGATATAGCACATTCTGTGTGGACTGTACTGGAGTGCTCCCCCAATAGAAACGTACAAGCAGTAGAATCACACTGTCAAGCAGCCCAACATGCTGTGCTACAGTGGCCTTGATTTGGGCAAGGACAACATTATATTGCTCCATATTAGTTAGGGAGTTGCATAATGGTGTTATCAGCATTGGTTGCAATTGGTAATCCTTCTAACCAAATGCCAACTCTCTTATGCTCCTTGACCCCAAATGCACCTGTTACAGTAGAGTGCATCGGTATGTTGGAGTCATGACAGGAGCCAGGGTAGCAGGCATACACCTTCGGGAAGAGATAACAGTGATCACAGATCATCCATACATTAATCAAATGAAACCACTTCCAACTGATAAGTTCCAAATGTTGTGATATGAGCCTCTCAGTGCGATGGTGTTACAGTCAATGGCATCCTGCACTTGTGGTAAGTCAGCTATGTTTCTGAGTCATGCTGACTGGGATCCAGAACTGGGGTTGTGAATGGGAAACAAAATGAATCGGTGTGATTTTGGACAGAAGGCAATGGTCACTGCTCTAATGCATTTCTGGGTGCATGACTGAGAAATCCCACACACTCCTTGGAAGGAGCCAGACGCATAAAATTTCAAAGCAGCCATCACCTTTACAGCTACTGAGACAGGGTGGCCTCCCACTGCTCAGGTTCTGTATCCAGAATAAATCCATCACAGGTGTCCTGGAACATATACAGTCTGTGCGTGGAGACAGTGTGGAAAAAGTGAGGACTGCAGGTGCTGGAGATCACATTCGATAGTCTGTGCTGGAAAAGCACAGCAGGTCAGGCAGCATCCGAGGAGCATGTGCACCGATGTTTCGGGCATAAACCCTTCATCAAGTGCTGACACTGTGCATCGCTCATCCCCAGGAAACGGAGCCAGCTGAAACTCTACGGCCCTCCTGTGGATCCCAAGCATCCTGAGGGGCCCCGAGGCTGCAATTTCTGACGGAACTGGATACTCTTTGTCTTCTCAGAGACGTGCTGCTGCTTCTGGACTTGCTATCAGCTCTGCCTTTTCAACTCACACTGACCAAAAGGAGCAAGACGCAAGACCTACTGGAAATGACCTACATTTGGAACATTAGGAGTGAAAGACATTTGTGGATCTCAGAAAAGTTAGTGATGGTATATTCTGCACATCAGGGCAGCACACAGTCCTCCCAACAGTGAGACACGCTGTACTCCAATAACAAGGGCTAGGTCACTGCATTCATTCAGCTTCAGCCTCAGGATGTGGAGTTGTCATGCCAATTGAGTGAACAACACATTAATGAAAAGGGAGTGCCTGCTGCACTCTGAACCCCTTCCTATCTCAGATTCATATCAATCATTAAACTTTTCATTGCATTCAATACAGACCATTATCAAACTTATATGACAGACAATGAACCAATGGTCTCCACCTTCCACAGCACCCCTTGGAAGTTGCACGCTAGCCTTTGGCCATCATTCACCTCTTTCTAAATCACTGCCACTAACATCTGTATCACTGATTCACAAATGTTTAATTTACAAGGACCAATGGTATTCAACTCTAAGTATGTTCATTCTATATGAGATGAAACAATTGCAAACAAAATGTAGCTGTAGCTTGTAGCTTGTAAACACCGCACATGTCCCTTCAATGACTAAGTGTCCAGCAAACATGAATCCTACATTTTTCATTTCTTGTTGCATTTTGTATCCAGAGAATGGCACATGGTGGCAAGGAATGTAGTTTGTGGTGTACAACAATTGTACCAAACTCCATATGGTCACCAGGTGACACTGCTCCGCCCTCAGAGTTTCCATGTCCTTTTTACCTCATACTATCCTAACAACTGAGTTCCACACAAACCCATATGTAGAGGTGCACTACATTGAACTTCATCTCCAACTGTCTTTCCTATTCCCTGAACCCTGACATTACACCCTAAAGATGCCCATCTTGGTCCTTTGCTGTCCCTCTTAAGGCCACGGGCGTCGTCACTGCCAATAACCACACTTCCATAGCCTACCGTGTCTTCTGATGCTTATCCATTTAGTTCCTCCATGCCTTGAGTTTTCTCCATCTCTGTCTTTGTTCCCATCTCGATAAAGGGCAACACAGTGGCTCAGTGGTTAGCACTGTTGCCTCACAGCACCAGGGACCTGGGTTCGATTCCAGCCTGTGTGGAGTTTGCATGTTCTCCCCCTGTCTTCGTGAGTTACCTCTGGGTGCTCTGGTTTCCTCCCACAATCCAAAAATGTGCAGGTTAGGTGAACTGGCCATGTTAAATTGCCCATAGTGTTCAGGGATGTGTAGGTTAGGCACATTAGTCAGGGTTAAATATAGAGGGATGGGTTTGGGTGGGATACTCTTCGGAGGTTTGGTGTGGACTTGTTGGGCTGAAAGGCCTGTTTCCACACTGTAGGGATTCTAAGAAAAATGTCTCTGCTTCCTCCCATACACCCCTTTTGGCAGTGATCCTCTACAGGCTCACGTTGTGTACTCCTTCATGGTCAACAGATACATCACCAAGATTGTATTTACCCCAGCCTTCTGATCAATTTCGATGAAGAGCCATAGACATCACTGTCCAGACCCTGATTGACCCTGATTACAGCTCACTGATTGACAATGCATGATTTCGTTGACAGCTGGGGCTGGCCCCGCAGGACTAACCAATGCTCACACATCAGACTGTATTCAGACAGATCTCTCACTGTGAGTGTCCCAAGTGGGTGACTGATTGTAACCAAGATCCTGTACTGTGCACTAAACTGTGGCCATAAATGATGATCATGGGCATCTTTGACTAGACTGAGGACTAGCCCCATCGACTTTTCAACACAGTCATTTTTATTGAAGAAACATGCAGTGTGTTTGCTGTACAAGCAGCTGATATTTTGTCACCACCACAGTGTTGGTCATTCACCACATCACCCTCTTTTCCCTCCAACAGGCACGACAAGTAGCCTCCCTGTGTGTGTGCACAAAAGAGCACCGTCTTTGGATCTAGCTGAATGGTCAACGGCTAACAGGCATGAATGGCCAGCATGTGAATAGCGAGTGAAATGCTAATAGAGCAAGTGAGCAGCCCTAAGGTGTAGCCTGGTCAATCAGTCAGCTGGCTGCCCATCCCTGTGTGTAAACTGTCCATGCAGCAGTCTTTCAATTCTGGTTGCTAATGCACCTTGCAACACAGTCTGTGTTGCTTAGGCAAACAGAGGGGTGCTATGAGGACTGTGAGGAGTTGGCAGATATTGCAAGCATGCCAATGTCTGTGGATGAGGGGTGCATGCAACTACTGCCCATGGCCCATGCCATGAGATACAGGAAAGTGCCACCGACATCGGGAAAGGCCTTACCATACACCTCACACAATTCTGCCAAAAGTCTCATCATAGGTCACAGTGCTTAGACTCCTATACAATGCCACCCTATGTATCTATCTGTACCACTCATCAGGTCACCTTGTTTTCAATGCTTTGTTTATTAATGTTATGGATCAGGCCAAACACCCTCAAGATGTATTAAAAACATAACGTAGATCCAACTTTTTCTTATTTTAAAGGCAAATGTACAGCATTGTATTTCAAATTCAACTTATTTGATCAAACTACTCAACTTTAAGCAAAACACAAATCACTTTTAGACTACAGTTGAAATACAGACAAAATAAAAATTTAAATAAAAGAATTGACTTAACTGAAAGTCTATTGAAATGCTTAACAAAATAATATATACATTAGCTACTAATTTGTTTCAATATAGTAACATCCCCGAAACATACCCTTGGCAAAGGCAAATTCAGTAAAATAGATTGCCTCATAGCAATTCTAGCAGCAGAAAGAGAACCCCCAACTTTTAGCTGTAACAGGGAGAGGAATAAGAACTTCCACATCTAGCTCCTCGACCCCAGAAACTGCTGAAAGCTAAAACTAAAAATCCTGGTTCAGTGGGAGTTTGACCCCACCCATTCAGGCTGCTTCTATTGTACCATCCTGTAAAAAAAACCCAAGAGCTCACAAGCTGTTTACTTTAGTGGCTTTGAGCAGACCATTTTTCATCTCTGTCTCAACCTTTCCTCATAAAGAAAGGACAAAATACCTCTTAAAGCCATTGTATCATCACAGTTCTGATAAGGTGTTTTTGTTTTTATGTTTTTAACAATATGTTTGCATGGTTCCCCTATTAACTGATACCTTTCAACTCTTCCTGTTCAATTCTGCTTGTCTTTACCCAAATTGCTGCACCAGTTGCCTCAATGTTTCTCTCTTGCTTTCTAGATCTCTCTTCACCGGACCCCTCCCAATCTCACCTTTTAGTCTGAAGCTCTCGCCACAGCTTTGGATTTACAATTTTTCAAGTCATTAATCTCAGCGCAATTGAAGTGGAGTCCATTTCAACTGACCAGCTGTTTTTTCCTCCAGTACTGAATTGAAGCCCCCTCTTCCCACTTTACTCTCTCAGTCACGCGTTTAATTTTCTAATCTGCTTGACCCTATGCCAGTTGGTGAATGGGTCAGGTAACGAGACTATCATCTTTGAGGTTCTGCATTTTATTTTATTCTCTAACTCCTCAAAATCTTTGAACCAAACATCATTCATAGATTTATACATCATTAATTACTTCTACCACGATGACATGATGTCTCTCTCCAGTGCCGAGTCAATCTCCAAATGTCTCCAGTTCTGACAAAAGGGAGGTGATTAAGATAAAGCTAGGTGTCGCCAGTGCATGCGTGGAAGCGTTAATGAATTTTTGAATTGAAGGATAAATTTTGTTTGTAACTCCATCCTTGAATTTCCCAGAAATGATTCCTAGTCCGCATCAATCCATTTGATTTGAGTTGTGGTTGTGGTTCAATTCACTCTCCAGATTTGAGCATAAAACTCAAGGCTGACACTCCAGCTGTTGTGCTTTGGATGAAAAATTAAATCAATATTCTGCCTGCTTTCTCTGCTAGGTATAAAAGATACCACTATATCAAAGAAAAACAGGAGTGTTAGCACTGTGACCTCCCCAGTATTTGTCCCTCAATCAACATTGCAAAACAGCTCTGACCATTATCATTTTGCCGTGTGTGGCTGTTGGCTGTGCAAAAGAAATTACTGCTCCATTTCCAACATGACAGCAGTGACCATATTTCCAAGGTTTTTTATTGACATTCGGAAATGTCAGGTGGCTCTCAATAGTGCTATGAATATGCAAATATTGATTTATATGTATTTTTGTTTTAGTTAGGCTATAAGTGACAGTGTAGTGAAGCTGCAAATGATCAGATTTCTTTGACAGATTAATGATTTCAGTTTTATGCATCTGAGACAGGTGTGATTCAGTTCAGAGGAATATGTAATGTGGCTAGGCTAGTTGTGGCTTTTCAGTTCAAATGATTTCTATACCTATTCACTATATATTTCGGAAATATTCATTATGCTGCAGTCTGGTCACTGCTGTAAATGTTTGTAAAGAATTAAATGTAATTGTGGAAAAATACCAGGGTCGAGAGATTTTCAGGCCAAGGTGAAATGAAACAATCCTTGCACCTGAATGAGTTAGCCCAAGGCCCATTCAATGTTATCTATGAGGTCTGGTGAAATGAGACTGGAGAGCTACAGATTGGCATTAAGATCAGAGTGGTGCTGGAAAAATCCTGCAAGGCAGTCAGCATCCGAGGAGCAGGAAAATCGACATTTCGGGCAGGAGTCCTTTATCAGAGAGCTACAGATACCTGTTGGGCATCTCCAGGTAACCTTGCTGGCAAAGAGGGTTTTAATTTGGGTGGCTGTGTTGTCAGCAGTGGCACTCAAGTGGGTTCAGCAAGATGGTATAAGGTAGGAGTTAGGAAGGATTTGGCAATACTGACTAGGATTTCAGTTGACATGAGAGGAGCATTCTTGCTTCTCCCAAGTTGACATGAAGTCAAGGTTTTTAAAATTAAAACATACCTTTTTAGCAGTGGCCTCCAGAGGCTCCTTTAAAGATCACCTTTAAACTGTTGTAGACTTTTTCCTGTATGCAGCTGACCCTGGCCCCGTGCTGTACAAGGATAAATGACATCACAGGCTGATTTGTTTGTGATGCATTCCACTGGTGAACAGACATTCAGTGTTCACATATAATGTATGGCTACCTGAATTCTCGAGCTTGAGAAATCATATCCAGTGTGATTGAATGAGGGAGTAACTAGAAATAAAAGAAACAAAGCAATGATTATAAAACAGTCAATAAAATTACTAGCAGTAGGAGAACTTCAGTGTATGTGCAAGTAGTACTGCAGTACCAATTGTATTCATGATATTTTACTGGCAGGATTGATTGCAAAAATACATGCCCAATTTGTGTTTGATGTTTCTTCTTTTATGTAACAGTGGAGAACAAGGTTCACTCATGCCAACCCATTCCACTTTCCCCATTATGTTGGTAAGGCGAAGGTCAAGGATGGTCTTCTGAAAAGTATGCACAGTTCTGGGAATAGGAGGGATAACATGGCCTTGGATAGATACAATGTACAAACAACATGCCTGAAACACCATGGATACAAGGAACATTTACATAGAAAAAGTTGTGGTGTAGGACTGATCTTACTGGGATTTCCAATGATCCTCTGGTGCATGAGGAACCGTATCCCCTGTTCTGATGAAAAGTCATAAACTTATAAATTCTGATATTTTATCCACATATGCTGCCTTTGCTGAGCACTTGCATCATTTTCTGTTTTTGCTTCAGATTTCTAGCATTCTTGTATTCTGCTTTTAGATCTCACATAGAGTCATAGTGTCATAGAGATGTACAGCATGGAAACAGGCCCTTTGGCCCAACTCGTCAATGCCTAGCAGATATCCTAAATTAATCTAGTCCCATTTGCCAGCATTTGGCCCATCTCCCTCCAAACCTTCCTATTCATAGAACATAGAACATAGAAGAATACAGCACAGTACAGGCCCTTTGGCCCTCGATGTTGCGCTGATCCAAACCCACCTAACCTACACTAGCCCACTATCCTCCATATGCTTATCCAATGCCCATTTAAATGCCCATAAAGAGGGAGAATCCACCACTGCTACTGGCAGGGCATTCCATGAACTCACGCCTCGCTGAGTGAAGAGCCATTCAGCTGCCTTTTACATGTTGTAATTGTACCAGCCTCCATCAATTCTTCTGGCAGATCATTCCATACATGCACCACCCTCTGTGTGAAAACATTGCTCCTTAGGTCCCTTTTAAATCTTTCCCCTCTTACCTTAAACCTATGCCCTCTAGTTTTGAGGGAGTAACTCCCCTATCCTGGGGAAAACACCTTGGCTAATCACCCTATTGATGACAGTCATAACTTTATAAACTTTTCTAAGGTCACCTCTCGGCCTCCGAAGCATCTTTCATATTAACACAAGGTGTAGTAAAAGGAGACTTGGATTCACATTTACATTATTTCCATGGATACCAATAATATGCATGGTTTCTTCAGCACTATCAAGACCATCCATGGCCCAGGCGGTGCAGCCTCACCCCATTGAGAGCCAAGCACTCAGGAGGAGTCTGCTCATCAAGATAGACAGGCAGTGCTTGCTGTAGGGAACATTTTGGAGAACTTAACTGAGACTGTCTTCAACTCAAATGTTCTTAACTCCATTTCACAATGCCCTGTCTGGCTTAGTCTTTGCACTACCCAAGTCTGGAGCAAAGTTGAAACAGATACTCCAGCTGAAAAAAAGCACAATGACCATGGAGCAAATGGAATAGCTGCTGATATTCTGAAACACAGCAGAGATACACTCCTGTACAACCTCATATGTCTCATTTGGGATGAAGAATGTACTTATGGGGAACCTCAAGGACAATGTGACTGTGACTACATTCAAGAAGGGAGACACGTTGGTTTGAAAGAATTAGAGAGGAATCGCCATGCCGTCTGCTGCAGGGAAGCTCACTGAAAGAATCCTCTTCAACAGCCTCCTTCCAGTGGCCAATAAAATCCTTCTCAAGTCATAGTTGCAGTGCAACCTTTCCCAATAAGTGGCGTCACACACATGATTTTCATTGTGTAGTAAATTAGAGTCATAGAGTCATAGAGATGTACAGCATGGAAACAGACCCTTCAGTCCAACCCATCGATGCTGACCAGATATCCCAACCCTATCTAGTCGCACCTGCCAGCACCCGGCCCATATCCCTCCAAACCCTTCCTATTCATATACCCAGCCAAATGCCTTTTAAATGTTGAAATTGTACCTCCTCTGGCAGCTCATTCCATATATGTACCAACCTCTGTGTGAAACAGTTGCCCCTTAGGTCTCTTTTATGTCTTTCCCCTCTCACCCTAAACCTATGCCCTCTAGCTCTGGACTCCCTGACCCCAGGGAAAAGACTTTGTCTATTTATCCTATCCATGCCCCTCATAATTTTATAAACCTCTATAAGGTCACCCCTCAGCTTCCAACGCTCCAGGGAAAACAGCCCCAGCCTGTTCAGCCTCTCCCTATAGCTCAAATCCTCCAACCCTGGCGAGACATCCTTGCAAATCTTTTCTGAACCCTTTCAAGTTTCACAATATCTTTCTGACAGGATGGAGACTAGAATTGCACGCAATATTCCAACAGTGGCCTAACCAATGTCCTGTACAGCTGCAACATGACCTCCCAACTCCTGTACTCAATACTCTGACCAATAAAGGAAAGCATACCAAATGCCTTCTTCACAATCCTATCTACCTGCGACTCCACTTTCAAGGAGCTATGAACCTGCACTCCAAGGTCTCTTTGTTCAGCAACACTCCCTAGGACCTTACCATTAAGTGTATAAGTCCTGCTAAGATTTGCTTTCCCAAAATGCAGCACCTTGCATTTATCTAAATTAAACTCCATCTTCCTCTTCTCAGCCCATTGGCCCATCTGGTCAAGATCCTGTTGTAATCTGAGGTAACCCTCTTTGCTGTCCACTACACTTCCAATTTTGGTGTCATCTGCAAACTTACTAACTGGACCTCTTATGCTCGCATCCAAATCATTTATGTAAATGACAAAAATTAGAGGACCCAGCACCGATCCTTGTGGCACTCCACTGGTCACAGGCCTCCAGTCTGAAAATCAACCATCCACCACCACCCTCTGTCTTCTACCTTTGAGTCAGTTCTGTATCCAAATGGCTAGTTCTCCCTATATTCCATGAGATCTAACCTTGCTAATGAGTCTGCCATGGGGAACCTTATCGAACGCCTTACTGAAGTCCATATCATCAATCCTCTTTAGGTAAAGTGCAAACAACAGGACCAACTTCTGGCCTTTGATCTTGACTCTGTCAGTTGCAAAGATTTGTGGAGTTCCCGCCTCAAATTTGTCACCTTGTTTCACATACGTCACATGCAAGCCACAGATCTCAACCAAACCACGATTAGCCCAATCACAGTGAAGACTGGGATCAAACAAGGCTGTCATTGAATCAACTGTGTTCTCCATACTGCACCTCAACTCCAGCAAACTGTCTGTTTCAACCTATGCAGCCCCTCAATCAAGAACCAGAACAACTCAAACCTCAATTAGATTAGATTAAATTTTCGACAGTGTGGAAACAGGCCCTTCGGCCCAACAAGTCCACACCGACCCTCTGGAGACTAACCCATCCAGACCCATTTCCCTCTGACTAATGCACCTATAACTATGAGCAATTTAGCATGGCCAATTCACCTGACCTGCACATCTTTGGACTGTGGGAGGAAACCGGAGCACCCAGAGGAAACCCATGCAGACACAGAGAGAACGTGCAAACTCTATGCAGACAGTCGCCCGAGGCTGAAATCAAACCTAGGACCCTGGTGCTGTGAGGTAGCAGTGCTAACCACTGATCCATCGTGCCGCCCATTGAGCCACCGTGTCGCCCAATGATACAGCTTCAGTATACAGATGACGTTTGAGTGGCTGCTAACTCAGAAACTGAGCCTCAAGTCATTGTCAATTCCTTCTTCTAAGAGAAAATAAACCTTTCACTAACTACTTAGAAAGTAAATGTCCTCTTCTAATCAGCTCACAGAATAAAGCACTACGCTCTTCATGTAAGATGAAGGGCAAGGTCCTGGAAAACATGGACCATTATAAATATTGTGGGAGCTTCACCTAAATGAAGGCAGACTTAAATGACAAAACTCATAACTACCTCCAATATGTCAGCTCAGCCATCGGCTGTAAAAAGAATATTTGAGAATCATAATCTCAGACCTAAGTCTATGGCTTACTGGACAGCAGTGTTCCGCGTGCTCCTATATGCTTCAGAGATTTGGTCAACCTGCAGGGGCACCTCTAGGCACTGAGAAACAACTAGTAGTGTTTTCGAAGGATTCTACAAATCTGACGGCAAGTAAAAAGGAACAACAACTGCCTCCTCTCCCGAGCCAATACACCCAGCATTGTAGTGAGCTTCACTGGATAAGATACATGCCAGGTATCAGATTCCAGAAGCAGCTGCTTGATTTAGAACATGGTCATCACAGGAGATCCCAGGAGGAAAGTGAAAATGTTTCAGAGATGTCCTCAAAGCATCCCTGAAGAGGTCAGGGGAAATTGGCCAAATGGAGGAAGATCATTTGGGAAAGCATCAAACATACTGAAAGACTTTGTTGCCAATGTGCAGAGGTGAGGTTGCAGCATGTCGGGAAGCTGAAATATCATACAGCAATCTACCCAGCCCTTTGAGCACAATCTATCTTAAATGTCTGTTGATTGTACATTTTACTTAACAGCCATCTGACGCTGATTGAGCTAGTCCAGAGTAGAAACAAATAATCCTTGACCCTGATGGAGTACCTCAGAAGTTTTTTTTTATTCTTAATGTGGTGAATGTCATACTTAGGAAATGTGTAAAAGTCGAATATATTATCACTTTTTAAAGGGATCTATGACTGAGATTTTGAAAGTTATGAGAGCAATTGGCTCTCTTAGATTTCTATCAAGGAAGCAATTTTATTCTTCTACGCTTTGATATCTAAAAACTTTGGGACTAATCCAATTGATGAATTTACCTCTTCTGACCTCTGCAGTCCTACTTTTTCAGGGGAACTGGGACTACAGAAGAGACCTGTCATGCATGTACATATAGACGTATGTTTCTTACATTAGAAGTGACTACATTTCATAAATACATCATCAGCTGTATAAGTGTTTAAGTAGTCCTGAAGTTATGTAATGTATTTTGGAAAATCAAATTCTTTCTTTACTTCGTTATCATGGGAAATAAAGGACTCCTGAGCTTACTAGTTTGTATTAGGAAATCCAAAGATATTTTTACATAGTTTTCTTCTCTGAAATTGATCACAGCTTTTATTTTCTTTGTTAGAATCTTTAACCGTTGGGGAGCATTATGCATGAAATTGAAATGACTAAATAGATGGAATGAGTCTTTCTTTCATGCTGTTCTTCCATTGTATACAATGAAATGTAGCTTTGTCCTGTTTCAGTCAGAAGATTCAAGACACAAATCATGGTCATGTGATGTCATCAAAAATTATTATCATTTCAGAAACCATTTTACCCTGGATGGTAGTTAATTGTCTGCTGGTGCTCCAGCAAATGTCATACCACCATCTGCTGATGAAAAGCATGTCAAAGGAAACATCTTGCTGCATATAATGTTTTCCCCGTAACCTCTTTACATTTTCAGGGTAATTGCCTTTGCCACTACAGTGGCCCTAAGTCCAATCTAGTATATTGGCATGTTGCTGCATTGCATTACTGAAATTCCACAGGCTGCACTTTTAATCTGGTGATCAATCACTTACACATAAGTGATTAAAACTTTAGCAAAGTCTTCAAAATCTACCCCAGCAGCATTACAGAATACCATCCCGAGGTAGCATTGTACTTTAAATAAGCTGCACATATTCCTCTAGAGGAAAGAAAAATCAGTGATGTCAGCTGACCCTCAATTTGAGGATGGAATCTACTTAGGGTCATGCATATTTGCCATGGGTCTTTATGTGAACTTTTCAGTCATCTGGTCAAGCCTCTAGTCCATCAAAATTGGTTTTGCAGGCATTTTACCTGAATGGTAAAATTTGACAAATAAATTTATTTGACAAATTTCCTTCTGAATCTGGAGGATGCAGTGAAGGCATTGCTGATGGAATTTCCCTTGAACTCTTACATATCATTCATTCACAATTCAGGACTCAGTGCAGTACAAGAGTGATGATAATATGCTCTGTACACTAAGACTTTTATTGATTTGTGGAGATTTTTGTTGTCAAATATTCCTTGCCATAGTTTGTAGAAGGTTGTTGGTGCAGCTCAGTCACTGTTGGATCTTCTTGTGACCTTTTGAGAGAGCTGATTGTCAAAGTGTGGGTAGTGCTCCAGTGTCTCTCCTTCAACTTATATGGAATGTGGAATGTTTGGCTGACCAGACGTGGATTGATATACAGGTTTTGTATAGGCCACATTCAAGGTCAAGTGAGTTTATTACATGCAGAATTTAAGTGATTGAGGTGGCTTGCAAAACTGACAACACAGCAGTCAGTCACAAACTGTAGGTTTATTGCAAGATGAATTGTATATAGAAGTAGGACATTTTACTACAGTTTGACAAAATATTGGTGAGACGACATCTGAAGTGCTGTGAACAGTTTCAGACTTCTTCAGAAGGGATGAATTGTGTTAGAAACAATGCAGAGAAGATTCACTTGGCTGTTTCCTGCAGATAGGCAAAAGATCAGAGTCTACGAAGGGCTTTTGCGTCAATTTTCCTGCTTCTTGGATGCTACGTGACCTGCTATGCTTTTTCAGTACCACGCTAATCTAAACTTCTGATTCCTGCAGATGCTGGAGATTAGAGTCAAGATTAGAGTGGTGCAGGAAAAGCACAGCAAGTCAGAAAGCATCCGAGAGCAGGAAGATCAATGTTTTAGGCGAAAACCCGTCATCAGGACGAAGGGCATCCTGATGAAGAACTTTTGCCCGAAATGTTGATTTTCCTGCTCCCTGGATGCTGCCTGATCTGCTGTGCTTTTCCAGCACCACTCTGACTCCTGGAATAAAGGTGTTACCTTATGGAATGGTTGGACAAGTTGACCCTGTATCCATTGGAGTTGAGAACAATGAGGTGATTTTATTGAAGTATAAGATCCTTGACAGGATGGAGGCTGAAAGAATGTTTTACCTTATGGGAAAGACTAGACGGAAGCAACAGAGTTTAAAACTAAGAAGCTTCCCATTTAAGGAAGAGGTTAGAAGAACTCTTTTTCTCTCAGCAGGTTATTAGTATCTGGAATTCTCTTCACCAACTCACAGCTGAGACAGGGCAGTTGAATATTTTTAAGGCAGAGTTAGGTAGATTCTTGATTGACAAAAGTTATAGGGTACAGACCAGGAGGTAAAGTTGAGGCCATCATCAGTGTAGCCACTGCTTTAATCAAAGGCTCAGCAGCTTGAGGGGTTACTCCTCTTCCTAATTTGTACATTCATATGTTGTTCCATCTAAACAGTGTTTAATACATAAACTAGAAGCCATCCGATCTTTTAATGAGACAAATAACGTCGTCAGATAGATTGTAAATAATAGTCATAGAGGTCTACAGCACAGAAAAAGACCCTTCAGCCCATCAAGTCTGTGCAGATCAAAAACAACCACTATTCTAATCCCATTTTCCAGCACTTGGCCCACAGCCTTGTAAGCCTTGGCATCGCAAGAATACATCTAAATAAGGAGACTAGTACACAGCATATCAATTCCAGAATTCCCACTTGAGATGGTTGCAGTCATATCAACATGAAGCAATTGTAGGATTGTGATTAAGCTTCTTATAGATTCAAATCATTGAAGCACAATCCACAACACCTCAGATTTACTGAGTAACATGCTTTGGTCAAGTTAATTAATGTAAGGTACATTACCTGATGCTCAAAAAGGATTCCCTCAGCCACAAAAGGTAGGCTATTCAGGACGATCCATTAGGGTATTTCCTGCTACGTACTCGAGGAAAATACTTTGATTATTTTGACAGCACAATTTATGTCCCTTCTTGAAGATGGCTACAATTGTCTCATTCCTGAAGTCATTGTGACGAGCTCCCAAATGAGCAACAATCTATCAGTTTTAAAATCCTGAGCTGGAATACCATCAGGGACGCACACTTAGTGTTCCTCATCTATTTGAGTGGTTGGTCATCAGTGGTAGTTCATGCATGGTTTCCACCAGAGAATACTAGGGATGGTCTTAAGAGTATCAGCTATCACTATGGATTCATGACTGTGGAGACAGTGGGGACTATAGGTGCTAGAGAAATCCAATTTGATGAAGCGTGGTGCTGAAAAAGGCACAGCAGGTCAGGCAGCATCCAAGGAGCATAAAAGTTGATGTTTGGGGCAGGACCTTTCTTCAGGACTAGGGAGGGGGAAAAGGTTGAGAGACAAATAGAGGAAGGGGGAGTGGGGCTAGGGGAAAGGTAGGCAATAGGTGAGCGAAGGTAGGAGGTCATAGTGATGGGTTGATGGGAAGGGTGGAGTGCATAGGTGGGAAGGAAGATAGAGAGGCAAGTCAGATTAAGAGGGCACATCTGAGCTGGAGGGTTGGATCTGGGATGGGTAGGGAGAGGGGAGATTTGGAAACTGGTGACTTCAATGTTCATACTGTGTGATTCCCAAGGCGAAAGATGAGGTGTTCCTCCTCCAGTTTGCAGGTGGTCTTGTGTAGGTGATGGAGGATGCTCAGAATGGATATGTCCTTAGGGGAGTGGGGGGGGGGGGGGGGTGGTTTGAAGTGGATGGCCACAAAAAGGTGGGGTTGGTTACTACTTATGGACCAGGGGTGTTCCCTGAACCTTGCGACTTTGTGCTTGGTCTGTCCGATTTAGAGGAGACCACATCGAGAGCACCAGATACAAAGTTGAGGTTGGAGAATATACAATTAAATCTCTACTGGATTTGAAATGATCCTTGGGGGCCTTGGTCGGAGGTGAGGGGAGAGGAATGGGTGCAGGTTTGGTACCTCTTATGGCAGCAGGCGAAGGTGCCAGGAGTGGAGAGGGAGTTGGTGTGGTTGTGAACCTAACGATGGAGTTGCGCAGGGAGTGCTCCCTATGGAATGCAGATAGAAGTGGGGAGGGAAATATGTGTTTGGTGGTGAGGTCTGACTGAAGGTGACAAAAGTGGCGGAGAATGATACGCTGAGTTTGGAGACTGGTGGGTGGAATGTGAGGACCTGGGGGATTCTGTTAGGGTTAGAGGGGATGAGTTCAAAGGCAGAAGTGTGGGAAATGGAAGAGACATCTAGGATGTCCTGGAATAGAATTGTTCATCCTGAGAGCAGATACGGCAGAGGTGGAAGAATTGGGAGTAGGTGCTCATGTTTTTACAGGAGTGGAGGTAGGAGGAGGCAAGCAAGCTGTGGGAGTTGGTAGATTTGTAGTAGATTTTAGTGTGTAGTTTGTCACCAGAGATGGAGACGGAGAGTCCAGGATGGGGAGGGAGGTGTTGGAGATGAACCAAAGTGTATTTGAGGTAGGGGTGGAACGTGTTGGTGTGGTGAATGAACTGTTCGAGCTCCTTGTGAGAGCACAAGGCAGCACTGATACAGTCATCCTGTGAATGAAGGGGATTTTGTCAATTGACATTGATCGTTAGATTTTCCTGATGGATTCATTTGGCTTTGCATGTCATATTGTTGAATTTCTTAGGTCATCTCTTCCAATTGCATGTCCATTACCTTCCAGATTAGTCTTTGGGTGTCTGTCTTGAGTTTTTGGAGTACACCCTTCTAGAATTGCAACCTTGGGTTGTTCTGCCAGACAATGAAAACTATTTTGTTTTTATTCTTAGTTGTTACATATTTCGACATCATTTTTGTCAAATCAAAGCAAACATCGTCACAACAGGAATGGTCGAATTTCTTGCCAAAACTGCTGCTGGTGATAAAAGCAGTTAACTTGCCCACTTGCTATCAGGGATGCCATTTAATTTTTTGGCCTTTCTCATAAAAGCAGGAATGGATTTGTCATGCTGCTTGGATTCCTGAATCAGGTAGAATAACATTGATTTTGTAACAATGGGGCATTAGGACTGTACATGATATTGTTTCTCCATGTTGCTGCTGGCTTATGAATTTACTTTGTGTGATTTCAACTCCCTCAGATACTTTACCTGCAACCAAAATAATAATTTCACTCATAATCAAGTATGCTTTGTATTTGCCTATATGGACTGAAGCCTTACTATATATGATTCTTTGCAGAAAATTTCATGCAATTTTCTACTTCTGAAATTTCCTTATTTGCCTGCTTTGCTAAACATCCATCAAGTTCTCTTTTGAAGTTACTGACATAATTTGTCCTCCCTGATTTCCAGGCTGTCTACTCCACACATTCACATCCTTTCTAAAGTAATTAAATCAAAATGGTTTGTTCACTTTTCCTCTTCTGCACCATTGATCACATGAATTTTCCAATTCTTGTGCAGTAATAGGCCTAATCTACTGAAGTAATACTAAAAGTATTTTGTAATGCCTTAGTTTCAAAATTATTTGCTTGTTTGCAAAGACTCCCATGACCTTGCCTCTCTCTCCAACCTACTCCAACCCTACAACTCTGAGTTCTCTGCATTCCTTTACATCTGGTTTCTTGCACATCCAATTCCCATCATTCTAGCAGTGGTTGTCCCTTCAGCTGTCTTATCCTTTAGCTCTATTATCATTTTCAACCTCTCTGTGTCTCTTACCTCCTTAAAATCTTTCTCTTTTACCAAACGTTTGGTGACATATTTTAATACATTCTCATGAGCTTCAGTGTCAAAATTTGTTTGATAATGGCAACTGTGAAATGCCTTGGGAGATGATTTTAACTATGTTAAAGGTGCTTTGTAAATGCAAATCGATGTTTTTGGTGTAATTATAGTTTGAATCTTGAATTTTTTATCTAGCCAACTCAGCATCACTTACATTAAAATTGCTCTAATGGGGAATTAATTGTACAGTTTGTTCAATGCAGCTGCTATATAGTCAGCTCAAGCTTTTGATATGTCCCTCCTTACATGTTAGAATAGGCAACAACAGGTTATATCTGGGCCCCACCAAAAGGTTATAGTATGTGTCTCAAACAAGTAAAAGACAGTCAAGAGTTTTTAAATTGCCCTGCAGCAGATTTGGTAGACTGACTCTGATGTTAACAAGTCAGCAATTTTTTTTGTTAAGGTAGAAGAATAACAGATCCAAAGTTTATTTAAAGTATTTTAAAATTGCTGACAAGTGGGTAAATCTATGTAGGTTAAAAAGTTTAGTTTATAAGTTTTATCTTTCAAAAATGTAATGCACAAAAAATTGTGGTTTGTGCCTATTTCAGACACTCCCTGAAGATTTGCATTCCACCATTTCTTCTGATTAAAGCATTGGTGGGGCCTACCAGGTGATTGTATGATGTGTTGCCTGCATTGTCATCAACCTGACTAGGTGCGGTACCTTGAGACATTGAGAAGTTCTGTTTCAGAATCAATGACCAATGGAACATGTTGACGAAACATCCTTTCCAAAACCAAAAGCCAAATATTGGTTGAGAAATTGCAAGCATAAAATTAAGTAAACATATTATAACCCTGTTATAGTGAGCTTGGCACACAAGGCAGTTCTTAGATTCAATCCCAAGTTAGCACTGAGATTGTTTGAAATCAGTTGTAATAGTTGTTGCTGCCCTACAATTAGATGCAGCATTAGGTCATTGAATTATATTAAGAACAAAATGAATCAGGGACCCTACTGAAGTGCAAGGGACATTGAAATGAACTTGAATCCCAAAGATTTTCAATGACTTTGGGAAAGAGAGAAAATTGAAGAAAAGGAACTGACATGAACAAAAAGCAACCAAAATTTCAGAAATGGTAAATGACAGGGAATACACAAGCTATTGTAAATTGAAATTGCTGAGTGTAGCAGAATTTATTTTGGGTTAAAGACTGGAAGTTACTATCAATGGTTAAACTGTGTACAAACAGAGCAGTCTGAATTGCTGAGGCTAATTGCTGATATAAAATGCTGTACCATAGATCCAGTTGGATAACTCAACTCTGCTGACCAACAGTATGCAAAAGGGAGGGAGCTTGAGGGGTCGTGTGTGCTCTATGCTTGAACTGTATAAATTAAGATATTCCGAAACTGAAAGTGTGCCTTTTTGCTCTGGAGATCTAAAGCTGTAATAAAGTTGCGTTGCAATAAAGGTTACCTGAATCTACCACAAACTTGGACTCTCACTAAGAATCATGAGATCCTACAATAACTTGAAATGAAGTACGTTTAATGGTAAGGTCCCAGGGAGTGTTGCTGAACAAAGAGACCTTGAAGTGCAGGTTCACAGCTCCTTGAAAGTAGAGTTGCAGGTAGATAGGATAGTGAAGAAGGAGCTTAGTATGCTTTCTTTTATTGGTCAGAGTACTGAGTACAGGAGTTAGGAGGTCATGTTGCAGCTGTACAGGATATTTGTTAGGCCACTTTTGGAATATGCGTGCAATTCTGGTTTCCTTCCTACTGGAAGGATGCTGTGAAACTTGAAAAGATTTACAAGGATGTTGCCAGGGTTGGAGGATTTGAGCTAAAGGGAGAGGTTGAATAGACTGGGGCTGTTTTCCCTGGAGCGTCAGAGGCTGAGGTGTGACCTTAAAACGATTTATAAAATCATGAGGGGCATGGTTGGGTAAATAGACAAGGTCTTTTCCCTGGGGTGGGGGAGTTTAGAACTAAAGGGCATAGGTTTAGGGTGAGGGGCAAAGATATAAAAGAGACCTAAGGGGCAACGTTTTCATGCAGAGGATGATATGTGTGTGTGGAATGGCTGACAGAGAAAGTGGTGGAGGCTGGTACAATTGCAACATTCAAAAGGCATCTGGATAGGTATATGAACAGGAAGGGTTTGGAGGGATATGGGCCAGCTGCTGGCAGGTGGGACTAGATTGGGTTGGGATATCTGGTCGGCATGGTCGAGTTCGACCGAAGGCTCTGTTTCCGTGCTGTATATCTGTATGACTCTAAACAATGTTAGAAGCACTATCCAGGTCAAGTAGTATCTGTGGTAAGAACAATACAGCTAATCTTTTGGGTGGGGAACCTTTCTAAACACTTTCTAATACTATGAACGTTCACTTTAATAAAGAGTAAAAAACAACATGCCAATAATATTGGTAAAAATACATTAGGCAGCATCTTGGTAGAGAACAGATAACATCAAAATTTAGAGCTCAGTCCTTGTTCCGAATCAGACTAGGATTTCTTTTAATCTGTTCAATTTCAGGTCTCTGCCCAAAACAATGAAAATGAAATCTGCATTCTTATAACGCTTTCCTAACTCTGTGCTTTTTCATGCTGCCACCCAATTTGAGGCTTGAAATTGATGATTATTTCTCTGTAATAACTGTGGAAGTAGGACAAGGTGGGGAATGGGAGGTAATGTGAAAGTGGGGGACCGAGCTGTTAGAGTGGGAAGGCAGCTGTTATAAGTCAGGCAGAGCTCCGCATTGGTCACTGCTGCATTGAAGCTTGCAACCTACTTGTGACCCTGACCCGTACTTTGGGAAACCCCATCCCAGGAGCCTCACAGTCAATGAATCACAGACTGTACTGTAATATAGCAAATTGTGACAGCTAACTTGTGCAGATCAAGGTCCCAGATAAACTGAAATGTGAAAAATATCCAGATTATTTCAGTTACAATATTTGGTTAAGGACTAACTAACTGTATGCCTGGATAATACCTACAAAAAGTGCTACAAGATCCTCTTTGCCTTGCTGGTCATGTTGTTTTCGCCCAAACGGAAAGCTTTCTTCTTTCTGTCAATGAGATCTTAGATGATGTGGTCATTCTTGCTGAACCAGTCTTGGTATTTTCTGGTCTTGAAGTAAATAATTTTTTTTCACTGCATGAGATAATGGCCGTCGTCAGCTCTTTTCAGATTTTCTCCAATCCATTATAATGAACTCTTCAGAGATTTTGGTGAAGACATTGATGCAAGTTCGCAAGTCTGCTTGATTCTTGAAGTCACTCAACAGTGAGCTTTTTTTCTGAACTGTTCTTTTTTTGTCTTCAGCTGCTTCTGGTGGCAGTTGGTGGACATTGAGAAGTGGATGATCTAATGGTCTGACCAGCACTTGTCGACACTGGTCATTGCTTTGGTAATGAGGACAACCTTTTGCAGTTGGGATTGAATGATAATTGTCAATCATATACCAGTACTTTGATTATGAATACCCCAAGAAGTCTTGAACTTACCTTTTTGGAAGTACAGTGTGTTGGTGAAAACCAGCTGGTGTTCCACACATTTGGTTGGTAGAAGAATGCCATTGGTGATGCATATTCTCAAATCCTTTCTTTCTGAAGGTTCCTTTCCAGAGTTGGGCATTCTTTCAAATTCTGGTGTTGAAGTCTACAAGGTGAATAATTATATTTTCCTTCGGGATGTTGGTGAGTTTGTTATCCAGGGTGGAGGAGAAACCTTCCTTGGATTCACCTACGGCATCAAGAGTTAAGTATAGCCACTTGATTATTGGTTCATGGAAAGTTGTAGATGGAAAGTCATGAGGCGATTGTTGATGCCAGTAGAGAGCCTAAAGAGTCGGTTGACAAGTTTGTTCTTGACAGTGAATTTAATTACATACATTCGAGGTTGATCCTCAGGCTTTCCTCTTCAGAAGATGTAACCACCACCTTCTTCAATCAGCTGCCCTTTACCATCTCTTCAAATCTCCTGTAGGGCAGTTATATCTGTGTTGAAGTGTCTGAGTTCATGGGCAATAAGGACAGTTCTTTGTTCTAGACAAATACTTTTCTCATAGCAATAAGGATTCTTACATTCCAGGTTCCAATTTAATTTCATGTTGGTTTTCAGACTGGAGGTAATGAGCCCACTGGATGTGATTTACCAACCAGGCTGATGATGGAACAGACTATTTTTCAGGCAACTGAAGAGTACTGCTCATTGTGAAGAAAGCTGACAAAATGCTCTCCTGTGCCTTATACATGAGCAAAACAACTGAGCCAAATTCTACTACCTATCTGCCAGTCAGATGCTAGGGACTCCCAGATCTCACAATCCTGTCCCGATCACCTCTCATTGGAGGGCTTGTGTTGTGTCTGTGTGTATTGTCAGAGGGAAGATATTGAATTCTTCTTGTGCAGGACATCTTTTAACTTGGGAATATTGTTGTACATCAGCAGACACATAGTCCTTGACAGAAGGTAGATCCAGTTCATTTGCCAAGGAAACCATCTCCCTACTGCTGTCGCCTTCATCTGCCTACGAAGTCAGTGATCTTACATATGTGTCTTCCACCTGGATCGCCATTGAAGACTTGTTTGGGATTGTGGTTTATCTGGTTCCTCCCCTCTGACCTTACCATCATGGATGACCCTGATAGCATCGTTCTTGGGATCAACTGAACACTCAAGCCTCTCCAGCACATCAAGGTGACAATCCATGAAAAGGCAAGGTGGCAATCACAGTTCTTTAGGAACACCCAGCAGCGGTAAGACAAAGCACAGAGAAGGAGCCGGAGAAATAAATGCCAATGATGTCAAGGCCAGGGTCCAATTCCACTTCCTGGAAAAACCTGCCAGATGTGTGGTTGGAGATATGGCTCTAGGATTGGACTCATTGGCCCAAGCACCCAAGGAACCCAAGATCAGTGACACTGAACTTCCTAGATGGACAATCATACTCATTAGTGAGTGACTGCCATCCAAGACAACAGTTGGGGGCAGACATATATTCCAAAAGACATCTCTAACAGTGCAGCACATTGATTGCAATACCAGACTTTGTTAGATTAAACGCTGGTCTTTACACAAACATCTTGTCTTGAGATGGTACGTCTAGACAAGGCTAACAGTTAATTCATAAACTATTTTCCATAAATACTGTATATTTCCAACAAGTTTTATTTGCAGTTTTAAGGACCTAAAGTGTGGGTAAAGATTTTAAGTTGGGGTGAAAACTATTGGTGATTTAGTAAACTACATTTAGGGACTCCCTGCCTGGTTGATTGATTTGACCTTATGTTCCCCAATGGGCTTGTTAAGATGATATGTCTTTTTTGGTTGCATCAGGACAGCACTTGCCCCCATTCGTATGACTGGCATTCATTATAAACCATTTTAGGGGGTTTAACCCCTACCTATGGTCACCTGCAGCAGGAGATATTCGAAAGCAGTGCTCCCCTCACAAGTTCAGGTTGATTCAGACGGCGGACGATGGTCGCTGGGTAAATAAATGGAAGCGGCCGCCGGTTGCTAAGACACTCGCCCCTCCCCCTCCCATCACCCACACGCGGCGGGCGGCGGGCGCACTGCCTGCTGGTCCGAAACAAAACGCGGGGGTAAGGAGCGGCGGGGTTATTGATGGACCGGGCCAATGGGCGGGCGGAAGAGGCGTGCGCTGACCAATGGGAGCCGAGGTGGTGACGGTCGGGGGGGGTGGGGCCTGGGTGCTGGGCTGCCGCTATGTGACGGTGCCCGCGGGGGGGAGTTGGCTGTACTCGGTTGCTCGGGACCGGGACAGAGAGAGAGACAGAGCTGAGGCTCCGGACGGTTCCCAGTGTCATTGCTACCATACCACAAGAAGTGAGTGTCAAGGCACGCACGCCCCCCTGTCCAGTTGTGCGCGATCACTGGGGAGGAACGGGATTGCCTTGTTGTTAGGGCGTCAAAAAAAATATTTAAAAACCGTTAAAGAGACTCGGTGCGAAAAGAATGCCCCGGAGGGCGGGATGGGGCGACGGTTACGGTGTTCCCTCTCTTTGTCCGCTCCCTCCCTTCAAAAGCGACGGCGACGACGCCGACTGCCGCCGAGACCGTTTTGTTTTCTCAGAGAGCGATGCGCGAATTTGTTTTGTCTTTTGGGCGGGAGATGCTGAGTCCCGGATCTCTTCGCTTTATCGGGATTCATCCAGCAACCGGCTGATGGCCGCAAGGAATTGCAGATCGTCGCCCGCCTGCCCTGGTCGAGCTGGACTGGGACTGAGCAAACGGACATTAATCTTCTGCTCGCCGCCTCCCTCCATCTCCTCTCCCCTCCCCTCCTTTTATTTCTCTCCACCACTCCCTTTCTCTCCACATCCAGCTCCCTCTTTCCCTCCTTCTCTGATCCGCTTCTGATGAAAGGTCACAACCTGCAGCATTAACCCTTTTTTGTTTTTGTCTCCTGTAGCTGGTGCCAAACTTGCTGAGCATTTACTTGTTTTTAAATCTCTGCTCCCTCTTGCTCTTCCTTTTTTTCATTTTTTTTTTCTCTTTCTCTTTGCCTTCTCTCCCCAAACACACAATGGCAGTGTGCTAGACTTTTAATGTCTTTGATTTTTAATGTCTTTCAATGGAAACAGTCCACAAAATGTAGTAAATTGTGAACTTTCTATTTAATAACAAAAATGTATAACAGACTTCTTTTGCTGAAGCTTTTTGTACTTGGGGCAATTCACAAAAAATATCAAATGTAAATGAAAAATCATTTTCCCCTTTTAGTTTTGGTGTTTCTTCTGAATCGTCCAAGTGGATGCAAGATAAAAAGCTTTATTGAAAGTTTTTTTTCCCCAGTAATAATTAATTTGCTGTAGTACCAAATTATGAGAGAAATAAGGCATGAAACATTAAAAATGAATTAAGAAATTTAGATGCCCATACAGAGAACTTGGAAGTGAATTTTGGTTGTCTGAGTTATTCAAGTGTGTAGACTTTTTAAATTGAATTTTCTGTCCAGGTTTTCTGTTAAACCTATATTAAGGGCTTTGTTTAATTGGCAGATGAAAATTTACTATATGCATTTTCAGACTGGCTCAAGCAACAGTTTTTTTTTAAGTAAAATATTCAAAAGTCCTTCAGAATAGCATTATCAAACAAAATTTGAAAACACTTCAAAAAAACTTGAAGGAGATTAACGTGACATTATTTTAAAGAATCCTCGTGATAAAGGAGGAAAGAGCAGTTTAAGGATAACTTGCAGAGTTGGATGTGTTGTTGCTTGGAGTGAGACTGGAAGTAGATGGTGTTGTGAATGTTAGTTTGGAGGAATAATTTAGTTTCCAAAAAAAAATTGGATTGAGGCTTAACCATTTTACATTTTCTATACCATTTTTTTTGTGTGCTCTTATGTTCCTGGTGTGTTGGGAATCTGATAGGATTAAACTGTAAATATACTAAAATCCTGTTTTGAAGTATGAAAAACATTCTGTTTAAAACAAACAGCAATATAGGGAACAGTTTTATTTTGGAAACGAAGGATCCTTGTCTGAAATATTCATCTGTGTTCTCCATTTAGTGGGACTTTCTAACTTCTGTAGATTTTGACTGCCTCTAATATACTTTTAAATACATAATCTACATTTTTATTGATTCCATTCTAGATTAGTGCAGTTGATTGATTTCATTACTTGGATTTTTTTTTGTTGTCAGGTAAACAATGTCTGAAAGAAAAGCTGTCATCAAGAATGCTGACATGTCTGAAGACATGCAGCAGGAAGCTGTGGAATGTGCTACCCAGGCATTAGAGAAGTACAACATTGAGAAAGACATAGCAGCTTACATCAAGAAGGTGAGAGCATGGTTTTCTACCATAGAGAAATACTGAACATGCTTAGGAATCAAAGTCAAGCTTTGTCCTTTTTCGGATTTGATCTGATTTAGTAACAAAAATCAGCAGTTGGTAGGCTGAGCAAGTCTGGGGGTAAGTTAGTTCACTTGCCTAACTGGCAAGGCCGAGTGATGCCATATTCTCTCAACAGCTGTGGTTACCATGAAGGACTGACCTTCTCAACCTCTCCCCTTGCCTGTGGTATGGTGACCGTCTCGTTAAACCAATACCATTTGCCTCTCTGAGAGAAGGTCTATCATTTTGGTAGGACTTTGGTGACTTTTACAGCAAGTCTGCCTGAAACTAAACTAAGCGTTGCTCAATTGTAATAGGTTCCCACCTGCAACTAATTTTAAGTTTTTATGCAATTGGAAATTTAAAACCACTTTGCTTTTCTCATTGTAGCTTTCCTTCAACACTGGCTAAGCTTGTGCATTTGACCCCTCCTGAGTAGGGTGGTAATTAGGTTATGGAAACAGTAATTGAATTAAGGAGCTGAATTAAGCATTTATAACCTATAAAACTTTTATTTATCATACTTTTTTTTAGGTTAGATTTTTTTTAGATTAGTATCTGATTAGACTCTTCCACAACAATCTAATGCTATTCAATACCTAATGAATGTGGCCATTTGGAATAATTAGCATTTTGGTATAAAAGGAAACTTGAAATATTTTGCTTCATGAAAATAGCATTTGATTACATTGTAATTAAAACATTACTATTGTTATAATTTTTATTTCCAATGATATTTTGATATTTCTCCAGATCTGAACAGAATACATGAACTGCCAATATTTGTCTGCTTTTATTTATGTCTGGCCCCAATGAACACTGACAGGAAGTTGTTTTGGGAAACTTGAGTAAATTACTGTACCTCAAGTACCATTGATTTCTGAACCCCTTCCTGGCTGTCTCCTATTTTACTTCAGTTAGTGATGGTTTGGAAGTACACTTAACTGTTCACTGTGGAGTTTAGTTTATAGAATAACACTGTTTTAAAAATAAGACATTCAATCAGTGAAGTCAGTGACTGTGTATTTTTCCACAAACCATACAGCTTTATCTCCCACTCCTGCTCACTCTCACTGTCAATATTTTGCTGTTGCCTTCTGGTCAATCTATAGTTATGTATAATAACCCTTAATCTCCCTATCAGGTCATACCATGTAACATCCTAAGAGGTTCTTGCTACACAATACCACCAACAGCCTTAAAAAGATCTTGTAAAAGTTCCATTTAAAACTTTATTTTGTAATTTGTGCTCCTGGATGTACCACTACAAATTCCATATGCCTTTATGGTCTGTATCTGCGTAGCAAGGTCCTGTTTGTTTCTCTACTTCTTTCCTTGCATACAAAGTGCACTACTTGATCTGCATTGAATTTCACCTATTAAGCTGTCTGTCATCCCGAATGTATCTTGGTTCTGACACCTTTGGTTGGTGTTAATTAGAAAATTTGAGCATTTGGCCTCCATTCACACACCAGTACATGTTTTGTACAAGTGAAATCTAAAGTTGTATGAATTTTGAAATGTGTTAATTAGTTGAGTGGATGCTGATCCTCAAAGTTTGAATATCTTCAGAACGTTTCAGAAAGGATGATCACTTTTAGATTCTGTTCTCAATTTATTTGAGAAAGAATGTTGTCACAGTGAGTGAAGTAGTCTTTGATTTCACTTACTAGGGTTTTTGCAAAATGCAATCTTCCTCCTTTCCTGGAAAATAAGGTTTTTTTGCACTTTCAATCTTTTTGCATAGTGTTGTTCAAGCTACCTGTTTTGCAATTATTCTTCTGTCAGATTTAAGTTTATTTAAAGGTTTTTACATAACCACGCTATGTCGCTAATTTCTCCATTCTTAACTATTAGGCAAGTTACTAGACCCAAGGCAAAAAGTAATTGTGTATGTCTTCAGTTTTTGTCATTGTTGTCTTGGATATCCACCAATCTGAGCACAGCTGAGGCAATCAATTCCTAATTTCCAATTGGATTTAAACTGGAAAGGAGAGATTTACCCAACTTAAATTTAGAATGGGATACTTGCAAAAAGCAACTTTTTTTTTGTATTCATGAACTGTTGCTTATGGGTATGAGTTTACAGTTACAATTAAATACCTTTATAATCCATCTTTTGTTTTGCAGGAATTTGACAAAAAGTACAATCCCACATGGCATTGTATTGTGGGTAGAAACTTTGGAAGCTACGTGACTCATGAAACAAAACACTTCATCTATTTCTACCTGGGCCAAGTAGCCATCCTTCTTTTTAAGTCTGGCTGAAGAAGCTGAACTATTGGGCTTCAATTGCAGTTGATCCAAGGAAAAGACTACTTTAATTAAAAAGTACGCTCTGTTTTCACTAATCCACAAAGGGAAACTTGAAGAATGTGTCCAGTGTAATTTCCAACATGGTGAAACCAAATTTGAGATGGGTTTTTTTCTCCTCCCTCCCCACCCTTCTTACAAAAGGTCACTACTGAAGTTTTATGGTGACTTTGTATTTATTTTCTTTGTCCTACTTCCCAATGTTTCCAATTCAATAAATGAGTTTTGATACCACTTTTTTGTTTTAACTTTGCCTTCTCTGATTTGGTTTATTTGTATGTCTTTCACGTAACTTCATTATGGATTTTCTTATATTTCAGACAAATAGCTAACATTGCTACTAGTGATTGTCATGAATTTTAACTGTGTAGGTATAATGTTCAGTGGCCCATAAATGTAAAAGCTGTCACCTGCCTTGGCATTAATACAATAATTTATTTAGCAACTCATGGATGTTTCTTGCATACAATTAGATACAAATAGATTCACTCTTTGTGTAAAATACCCCAGTCCATATAAACAGATTGAAAAGTTGCTGGGGCTTGTACATAAGAAGAGGCTTTTACCATTAAACGTATTATCAGCAGCTGACAGTCTTTTAATTTAGTGTTAATTCTTATGAAAAACCATTTACTGCTTAAAATCAGTACAAAACATACACCACCTATTAAACTATGCTAATGTAAGTACATAGCCGACTAACTCATAGGCAAAGGAGAGAAGTCCATATCCTCACCACTCTCAAACCCATCCTTTTCACTTATTTTAACTTTAATAAAACAAGTTAAATCTTCTGCTTCAATTCACTATTGACATTAACTGTTAGGATTGATTCAAATTAGAGAATTTCAGAGGTTAAACTGATTTACTTACTGAATATTTTAGGCCTGATGTTTTAGTTTTAAGCCATAGTGGTAGGTTGTGGAGTACTGAAATTTCCTATTGTTTGTGCAACTGGAATGTCCTTACTCTTTTAAAAACAAAGCTACCCACAGCTATGAAGAGAATTAATTGTACATCATTATGATCATTTTTAGGCAATTCTGAGAGACGGAGGATGACTTTATTTGACACTAGAGGGGGAAAACAATAACTACTGCTGGAATGTATTTTTGAAACATCAAGATACTATTATAGTTGATTACCTGCTGCCTCTATTTCCCATCTTTAACATCTAGAACTTCAGTGATTTACATCAATTACATTTGTAGTATATTTAGAATAGTGAATGTCTCAAGTCAAAATGGATCAAAAGCAAAACTAGAAAGGTTCTGAAATTGGGAACAGATTAAGCTAGTAATAACGGAATAAGTGTGCTCATTTTCTTCAAACAGAATCCATGTAGGGCTGTATGAGGTTAGAGTTTGAGATGAATTTTAAGGCTTTGAATCTAGTGAAAAGTCCTGTAGTGCAACATAGTATTGATGCAGGATGAGGACAGTGAGGTTTGAATACATGTTGGATTTAATATGTTAAAAGTGAATCACAAGATACTGGTACTGTGGGAATGAAGGAATAATGCAAAAGGATGCGATTACAGAAGTGGAAGTAAGCCCAACCATCAGAAAAGTCAGTTAATTGCAATTTATACTGTCCAGTTTCAAGGATGGGAAAATAAGCTTCTGAAAAATAAATTAACTTTGTTGCATCTCCATTGTTATCATCCTATCCTTAGCTTCTAACATTGAATAAAATGAATCTATGCTCATACAAAAATAGTTGATTCACACTATTACATTTGCTGTCCAATTCTTCTAAATGTAAGAGTCTGTCATACTCTACGTATTGTGACAGGATCTGCTTCCTGTTTAGATAGTTGTCTTTTATTATGATAAAAGCTAGGCAGAGGAAATTGTTACATTTTGCTCTATTCCAAAATGGAGGGGTGAAATGTTGACCATGGCACGTGCTGCTGAAAAAAAAATTGAATGCATGTTCTTTTAAAGCCAACTATGATAGTGTACCTATGAAAATCTAACTTAAATGTCTTGCTTTGCTAAAAATATTCAGCTTAGCAACTCAATTATGATTCAGAAAATGATGTAAATTATAATAGTTCATTTGGGCCTCAAAATTCGATAACCAAGATGAATATAGCCTAAAGACAGCTTGCCTATCAAGCTGCTACTGAAATTCCCCATTCTAGCACTGAATGATTTGAGAGCTTTGTCTCCATAACCTTATTTAGATTACCGCTTCCTGACGACATTGGTCTTTTACAAATTGGTACTATATTCGTTCATCCTCTCATAAAAAAGCAATTTAGATTTGTATAATGACTTTAAGATGTCATTTTAAGGGCAAGAAATTTAAAGAATAAAGTTCTGGATTTAATCTTTCTAATCAGTGCCACTGCCTCCAGTTTGGGGAATGCTCTGATGGTGTAGACCTTGTGTCTGGTTGTGAGTTGATTCCCAGCTCTTGACATTTTACCAGTCCTGATAATCATATACTTGGAGAGTCACAATATGTGGAGTTGTTGAACAATGAACTGTTTTTCAAAATGGTAATCTATTATCATCTTGTAAATATGGCAGTTTCATACTGTGAATGCTGGAGATACAAAAATATCAGAAAATTCTAGAAATACTCAGGTCAGACTGCATCTATGGAGAGGAAAAAGAGATTAACATTTTAGTTCCATGAAGGAAATTTTGAACTGAAACATTTTAACTTCCCACTGGTACACCCTTGAGTTTTGAGTATTTTAGCATTTACTATTTTCATTACATTATCCTCTGTCTTTTCCCAACTTCCTTGCTGCCCTTATCTCTTCCATCTCCCCAAGCAGCCCTGCTTTGTTCCTGCAGTTACATATTTTAAAGCCTGCCCACTTATTTTCCCTTTGCTTTCACTCAATTGTTACAGCTGCCTAACTCCACTCTACCATCTCGCCCCTTCCCACAAGAGTTTCCATTAACTTTAAAGATATTCACTGTGGAGCAACAGAAACATAGTTCTGCCTTTCCTTAATTCTTTCAGTTCTGTCCTGTCTACTAATTTAAGAATTTAACAAGGATTGTTTCCACTGTTGTCATTTTTATTTTATCCTGTAGCTTCAGCCTCATGTCATGAGCAACTTAATAAGCAATTGGCAGATTGAATGTGTGAAGAACATGAAAACACTGCATTCTTATTCCAACCACTAGATAGAAATAGATGGCTTTTCCATTTACAGCCGCAGCCAATTGGGTTTTAGCAGTGAGACAGCCATAGTAAGAGGGAAAACCACGACAGTAGCAATTGTTTCTTGACAATGTCACAATGCAACTCTATAAAACATGACATTTGCAGTTGATATTACAACTGCAGATCACAAATGAATTGTCACTTGTCCAAAAAACAAAATGTAAGGACTTCAGTAAATTCCAGAAAGTAAAGATTTTTACTTAGAATCTAACACCAATCTAACCAGGGTTTTAAACAGCTCTGTTCCATGGCTGGTTTGTGTTATTTTAAATCACTTTGACCTTCTTAAAAACAGATATACTGTGTCTTGAGCATTAACTTTTCAAACATTTACATTGTTTCAAACTATTGTTTTCAATTAAGATCATTATCAAGAGGAATGCCAGAGTAATATGTTTCTGTCCACATTCCCTCTGTCCTTTCTTAGTTACTACTCATTTGTATCCAATCACCACAAGTTTAATTACTTTGCCCAAAACAAGAAACAATTTTCAAGCAACATGGATCAGAGGTTTTGGTTGGTGACTTTGTGGCTAGAAACCTCTGACTTGGCATTTAGGTCACTTGAGTCCAGGTTTATTTGCGAGGAAAAGAGCACATGTAATTTGATTTTGTGGCAATTCCCTTTTTGAAAAAGTAAACCACCTTCAAGATGCACTTTCTGTCAAGAGGTAGACACAAGAAAGGAACAAGAGTAGACCACTTGGCTTCTTGAGCCTGCTCGCCATTCAATAAGATCATGGGCTAATCTGATTTTAACCTCAATTTTACACTCCACCAACCCTTTGATAATCTTTCATCCCCACGGCAATCAAAAATCTATCTACCTGTCTGAAAAACATTTAAAGTTTCTGCATCTACTGCTTTTTGAGGAAGGGAATTCCAAAGACACTTAATCATCAGAGAAAATTGTTTTCCTCGTTTCTTTACGAAATGGGTGACCTCTTATTTTTTAAACAACCATCCCTTGTTCTAGACTCTCATACAAAAGGAAACATTCTTTGACATCCACTGGGCGAGTCCCTACATCATATGTTTCAATTAACTCACCACTGACTCTTCTAAACCCCAGAGGATACAGGCCCAGCCTCTCTGCATAAATATTAGTCTAGTAAACTAGTCTAGTAGATAATAGCTTCTAGCAGCTCTTCAAAAGCAGCAAATACATCTTACATCAATTTCACAGCATAGATTAAACTTGGAAATTAGCTTCTGGCTTCTGTGTCTGTTGCCTTTCTTCCACCTCTGGAGGAAGTCTTGCTGCATGGTCTAAGATCTACTTTTGGATGCCCGATGACCAAGAGGTTGAGTAAAGTCTCTTCTGTCTCGTGACTGGCACAATTGCTTCCACCTCAGGGAATCCTGGGAGGGAGCGGGCGGGGGGGAAAGAAAGGGTGACACGGTGGCTCAGTGGTTAGCACTGCTACCTCACAGCACCAGGATCCCAGGTTCAATCCGATTCCAGCCTCTGAAACTCCAGTCTGTGTGGAGTTTGCACATTCTCCCCGTGTCTGCATGGGATTCCTCTGGGTTCCTCCCACAGTTCAAAGATGTGCAGGTCAAGTGAATTGGCCATGATAAATTGCCCATAGTGTTAGGTGCATTAGTCAGAGGGAAATGGGTCTGGGTTGGTTACTCTTCGGTGGGTCAGTGTGGACTGGTTGGGCCGAAGAGCCTGTTTCCACACTGTAGGGAATCTAATAAAATAAAAAAAGGAAAGAGACCTGGCATTTTGGTTCACCTGTGTTTTGCTCCTGTCACTGCTATGCACAGATCTTGTGAAGATGAAGACTTGCCTTCATATTGAGAATGCCTTGCATGTTGTGTTGCACTATCACCGTGCTAAATGGGATAGCCTGCAAATAGATCCAGCATCCATGAGACACTGTGGGCCATCAGTACCAGCAGTATTGTACTCCACAACACAATGGATAACTTCATAGTTTGACATATCCCTCACTCTACCGTTACCATTAAGTCAGGTGATCAAACCTGGTTTGATGAAAAGTGCAGGAAAGTCTGACAGGAACTACATCAGACATATTTAAAAATGAGATGCCAATCTAGTCTAGCTATGAAACAGGACTACTTGCATGCCAAACAGCATGAGCTACAAGCAATAGAGCTAAGTGATTTTAATACATCAGAGCTAAGCTTTGCAGTTCTGCCTAAACCAGTCACGAAAATGGGCAAGTAAATAATTAATTGCAGGGAGTGACTTTACAGGTATCTCCATCCTCACTGATGGAAGGATGTCCAGCAAATCAGCACAAAAGATTAAGGGTGAAGAATTTCAACCATTTAAAACAGAGATGAGGAAACCCATCTTCGGAAGGTTGAGTGTGTTTGAAATTCCCTTCCTGAAAAGGCTGAAGGTATTCACAACAAGATGTGCCAGAAGTGCTGAGTGAATGATCTATCGCAGCCTCCTCCAGTAGCCCCCAGCATCACAGCCAATTTGATTCACTCCATGTGATATCAAGAAATGGTTGAAGGCACTGGCTTTGCAACAGCTGTGGGCCTTGACAACAATCCAGCAATAGTATTAAATACTTGTGCTCCAGCATGTGCTGCACCCGGAGCTAAGCTGTTCTGGAACAGCCACAACACTGGCCACTACTTGGAAATCTGGAAAATTGCTCAGCTGTATCCTGAACATAAAAGAAGTCCAACCCAGCCAAAAACCGTCCCATCAGTCTACTCTCAATCATCACTAAAGTGATGGAAGGTGGCATCAATAGTACTATTGAGAACCACTAGCTGTTTAGCAATGATTAGTGCACTGATGCCCAGGTTTGGGTCTACCTGGGCCACTCAGATCCAGACCTCATTACAGCCTTGTTTCAAACATGGACAAAATAGCTGAATTCCAGAGTTAAGGTGAGAGTTACTGCCCTGGACATCAAGGCCACATTCGACCAAGTGTGGCATCAAAGAGTCCTAGAAAAACTAGTTTTAATAGGAATCAGGGGAACCTTCAGGACATCTGTGCAGGGGTTCTTCAGAGTAGTGTCCTAGGCTCAACCATTTTCAGCTGCTTCATCAGTGATTTTCCATCCATCATAAGGTCAGAAGTTGAAATATTTGCTGATGATAGCACAATGTTCAACATCACACAAGTGCCAAGCAACTATTATCTCCAACAATAGAGAATCTAACCATTGTCCTTTGACATTCAATGGTGTTATTCTCACTGAAACTCCCACTATCAACATCCTGGGGGCTACCATTGACCAGAAACTCAACTGGACTTGCCATATAAGAGGCTAGGAATCCTGCAGCGATAACTCACCTCCTAACTCCCCAGAACCTGTCCACCTACAAGGTACAAGTCAGGGACATGATGGAATATTTCCCACTTAGCTGGATGAGTGCATCGCCAGCTCCAGAAAAACTCAACAAGTTTGACATAATCCAGGCCAAAACAGCTTGCTTGATTGGCACCCAACTATAAACATCCACTCCCACCACCACTGACACTCAGTAGAAGTACCTACCATGATGCACTGCATAAATTCACCAAGGCTCATTAGACTGACCACTTCCAACTGAAAGGGCAATCAGATCCCCCTATCCTGCTAAACTCCATAGATTCCAATCCAAGAGTCCACAACCACCCCTCATATCATAAGCCCTTCGTCCCAGGGATCATTCTTGTAAACCTCCTCTAAACTCTCACCAATACCGGCCTATCTTTCCCTAGATAGAGGGCCAAAAACTTCTTATAATATTCCAAATATGGTCTGACCAGATCCTTATACAGGCTCAGCAAAACATCCCTGCTCTTGTTTTAGAGCCCTCTTGAAATGAATGCCAACATTGCATTTACCATCCGAACTTCCAACTGAACCTACATGTTAACCTTACTAGAATCCTGAACTAGGACTTCAAATTCCCTTTGCACTTCAGATTTCCAAAGCTTTTCTTTGTATAGAAAACAGTCTACACCTTTATTCTTCCCACCAAAGTGCATAACTTCACACTTGGCCAATTTGTATTTCACTTCTTTATCCACTCTCCTAGCCTGTCCAAATCTTCTGCAGTCTCTCTGCTTCCTCAACACTACCTGTCCCTCCACCTATCATTGTGTCTTCTGCAAACTTAGCAACAATACCCTCAGTTCCTTTGTCCAAATCATTAATGTACAATGTGAATAGCTGTGATCCCAATACTAAGCCTTCAGAACTCCACTGGTCACCAACTGCCTGTCTGGTAAAAACCCCTTCATCCCAACTCTCTGCCTTCTGTCAGTCAGCCAATCCTCTATTCATGCTGGTACCTTGCTCCTAACACCATTGGCTCTTGTTGTGTGTGTGGATATGGGTGTTGCATTTATTGCCCATCATTAATTGCCCAGAGGGCAGTCAACTTTATTGCAGTGCATCTAATGTCTCATGTAGGCCTGACCTGACCAGACCAGCAGAGGTTCCTTCCGAATAGGACAATAGTGAACCAACAGGTCTTTACAATAAGCAACAATAATTAAATGGTCACTATTAGGTTGGTTGGCACTTTTTTTATTCCAAACAAATTTTTATTGAATTCAAATTTCACCATTTGTCATGTGGAGACTTGAACCCATGGTGCCAGAGCACTAGGCTGGGGTTCTGGATTACTAGCCCAGTGACATTATCACTATGCTACCATGGTCCCCCTTAAATAATTTAACTGTTGTTGTTGTTGTTAAATAACTTGTTCACTCACAGCATTGATTCTCACTGCATGGTTCAACTGCCTCTCCAGGAATCTTCCCTGCATAAAGAGTATTTATGATTTACTGGGACAAGCCTAGCAGTCTCAATTCTATGTAAGCACACAGCAAAATAACTTCCAATATATCTCATTTTTTTTGATGCTACACAGAAACACAATTAGCACCACCCTCTTTGGAGAAGAAAACTAGAAATCCCAAGAAACTTGAATGTTTTGTTAAAAAAGCTGTTGTTTGGAGGCTATTCCCTCAAGTTTGGCAAGGTTACCTGCTGTTCTTCGTGACTGATGAAGCAAAATGATGCATCATACTGTTGGAATTTTTGATCAATTATTTCTTTAAAGATTATTAAAGAATAATATTGTAATTTAACGTTTTTAAAGCAAGTTGCTTTAAATGGCGCTGGATGTTCTCAGTCGCTGTTAAAAAGCTCACATCTACTGTGTGGGGAAATCAGCTATTCCTGGAAGCCCAGTGGAGAATTTTTTTTGGTATAGGGTCTCTGCACTGAAAAAAGGGTAGGTTTTCCACTAGAAAACCAAGGCTTCTGCAACAGATGCTTTTGGATTGAAGCTGGTCTTTTTACATATTTTGTTGATTTGAGTCAAGTAATAAAACATTGAACTGTGAAGAAGTGCAACATTTTCATAATTTTGTATTCTTACATGGAGACAATTTGGACTTTAAAGTACATACAAACATAATTACTTCATAAAATCGTTTGCTGTTCATAACATAAAACAACATGTCATGCGAGCCTTATCTCACTAAATAAATGGTTCATCTATTGAAAGACTTGAAATGTATATATGAAGTGCAAAAGGCAATGAAGACAATTATCCGGTTCATGTCAAAAGGAGATGCATTGTGCCAATCTCCTTGGTTACAGTATTGTATAACCTACATATTGGACAGTGTGTCAGCTCTGGAACGCAAGGTGCAAGGGATCAGCTTACAGGAGCAATTGCTACTACTGACTTCAAGCAGTTATCAATAACACTCCCAAATTTTAAAACACTGGTCTCACTTATAAAGTAAAAATGTCTGCCAGCTCCACTCTATCTGTTTCACTGTCAAATTCTATAACCCACAGGGTGTCTTTGATCTATCTTTTAAGCTCTTATTGCCATGCATTCAATTAAAAGCTTTTGTGACTGTTAAATTGTGCCTCATCTGCGCATTGTAGGTGAGAGTGCCTGACAGTTTAGTGGGTACATAGTATGGTACTAAGCTACATAGGTGCTTGACTGTGGGCATGCAAACATTTAGTTTACTTACCAACAGTTATACACTTAAAAACTTTTGTCTCAGGACAGTGTCGAGCTTTATTAGTAATTATTAGTGATACATTTGGTATCATTGTTTCTTTGGTGCAATTCCTTCTGAAATTGTTAAAATTAAAACTTGGAAATTTTTAAAATTCATTCATGGGAAGGTAGGGTGCCACTAACTAGGACAGCATTTATTACCTAATTCTAATTGCCCAGAGGGCCTGCTCTGTGTCAAATGTAGGCCAGACCAGGTAGAAACAACAGTTTTCTTCCTTAAAAGGCATTAGTGAACCAGATAGGGTTTTCTGGTAATTGACGCTGGTTTCATTAGACTGCCAATTCTAGATATTTTTTGAATTCAAATTCCACCATTGAACCAGAGTGCCAAGAAGATTACCAGGGTCTTTGAATTAATAGTCTAGCAATAATACCACTCGGCCATCACCTCCCCTTAAAACTGATTCAGCAGATCTCAACTTGTCTATATAATGATCAAGGGTTAAAGTTAAACAGAGGAAAAAAGTCAACATTAGATGGAGGCCAGTAAATTAGCTGAGAGAAAGAAAGTGTTGATGGTAGGAGTGATTGAAGATTCTATGAAGTCAAAGTAAATAATGCTGCCAGAGTGGAGCTGGCAGACATTTTTACTTTAAAAGCGAGACCAGTGTTTTAAAATTTGGGAGTGTTATTGATAACTGCTTGAATCAACAAAAACCAGTTGCTGATGGAGAACTAGTGCAAGAACTGCCAAACTATCTCTTTGAAGAATTTATTACATGACATACAATTTTATTCAGTAACAAGATGATTTAAAATCCCTTTTGGTATAAAAAAAACCATACACACTGATGGGAGATTGGAACTGAGTGGAGAATTGCTAGTAGTACCATAAAATTGACACATCTCACACATTTATATATATTTTTAAAATTCCAGTATGTGCTCAGTAACACATTTCATTTTCACATTTCAGAAATTTTCCATTCTGCATTTCACCACCGAAAACTGCTCCATCCAAGAGTGCAAAATTATTCCATTAGATACATCATTCACTTTATTAAAACATTGCTCATACTTCATTGGCTGTAGTGTTTTGAGTCACATGCTGGTCATGAAAACCTCTATATATTAAGGAAACCTCTTCATCACTACAACAGTAGGAACATGCTTGCCTTTTTTCAAATACAAACAACTTGACAGGGTACTGGTTAAATGTGGCACTGTGTTGGCTTGACTACTCATCAACAAGCCAGGAGTTTAAGTCCTATCCTATGAAGTCAAAGTAAATAATGCTGGGCAAGGACAAAATAAGCTGCTTGACATTATTTCACTCAATCCACTGGTCACAGACATGTCTGTCCATGATAGTTAAAGCAGTTAATGATATATGAAGTTGATCTTTACAGACGACAAGCCCCATCATGGACGTGTCCTCACAATTTATCAGTGCAAAAGATGACATCTGTGACAGTCCTTGGATCATCAAAAGCATTCCAAAAAAGCACACCACCCAATGCTGAACTACTGTTGAGCAATTCTCTTGGATAGTGTACACCAGAGTTTATTCAAATGTCTACACCAGGATGGCCAAAATGGGGGTTAGGACTCTAAATGGGGTTGCAAGCCAAATTGTTGCTTTGCAAGCTTGGAGACAGCAATGGCCAACTCTGACCCCATTACTCTCAGTTCTCACCAAAAAGAGTTGTAAAAATTATCAAGCTTTGAAATGGAGTCACAATGGGAAAACGTCTGGCAAGCATTGGCGTGAAAGTTGTCACCTTTTCTGAGCAGGTTTCATTTCCACATTTGGGACACTACTCACCTCAAACACTGGCACATGAGAGCTTACTCATTGTTACAAAACTATTTGCCACTCCAAGAACATGCAAGTCTACTTTTCAAAAGTACATAAATTTAAAAAAGCGTACTCAAGTCAAACTAGAAAGAAATCTTTTATTCAACCATTAGAACATTTAAATAGGTTCGGTCAATCCTGCAAATCGTGTATAGACAAATGCCCACCACACACAAAAATCAAACTCTACACCGCAGAACTAAACATACAAAATGCACATAGTCTCCATTTCAGAATTACAATGACATAACCTGTTCATTGCTGAGGAATAGTGTAGGCCATGTCCTTTAGTGCTGGAACCAAACTGTTGGTCTTGCCAATTATAACTATGGATTCCCATTGCAAAGAGGGGTTTCCTATAAAGGCTACTGAGACACTAACTTCTCAGGGCAATAACGAGTGAGGTTCAGTTGAAAAAGGAAACTGTGGGACATTTGCCCTGTCTCACTTTGATTCTGTGTTTTTCTTTTAAACATTTGCATCAGACCACTTATTTTCACAATGATGTAAATGGAACTGCTTGCTGGTATGAAATCCTGAAGAGTTTACTCTAGGTTTTTAAGATGCACAGAGAGAAATGTATTTTTGTTGACATGAAACTAGATTAAAGTCTTTTCCTTGCTGAAAGAGCAGATAAAAAATACAACAGATTCTATCCAGTATATTTCAGGGAAAATATGAAATGCTAAATCCTTGATTTCTTAAATAGAAGTACATAAATTTGGCAGCCTAGTTTAATAACCACTTCTGCTGGCAAAGTTTGAATATCAGTGGCAAACATATTTCCTTCACGCCTTAGGGTTTAATACACTGATTATTAGTATAACTTTGAAGATACTGGAGCTACATCCTCACAGAGGAAAACACATGTATATAACTGGAGCAGACATGCACCCGTGTGTTTACACTTTAAAACAAGTATACTATAATGCAGCATAATCCCCTTGACTCTTACTGATAATTGCACAGCTGGAAGTATTACAGCATCTTTGCAGTGCGAATGTGATCACTCACAAACTATCTGTAATCTTGCATCTGAGACAATGAAAGCAGGGCCCCGCAGCAGGCAACAGTCTATTTTATTTCCGTCACTTCAAATTTAGAGTTTAAATCCAGAGTGAACAGCCACAATCCCTGATGTCATGTTGCTGTATTCCACCCGGTAAAACCCTGCGTCTTCAATCATTGCTTTGAACTCCTCCTGGAAACAAAAAAGATGGAAATGAAAGCAACACAACTGCTGAAATTCTCCAGGTAAACATTACATGTAATATCAAAATGACAGATGGCCTGAGACAGAGGCTAGGCTCTTCCTCAAGAGGAGAAAAGAAATAAAACACCGCACTATTCCCAAACCAAGAAACTCTTGTACAGCTCTCAGCTGTAAAGAAAATTTAAAATAAAAAAAAGGGGGTCAGCTGTAACTCAGTGGCAGTAGAGTCGGAAGGTCTTGGTGTCAACTCCCATTAGATGGACTGGAGCACAAATTCCAAGTTGATGCTACATTGTTGTACTGAGGGCATGCTGTGCTGTCAATAACATTTCAGATGTTAAGAACATAGGAACAGAGATAGGCCATATTGCCTCACAACTGCTGGTTCGACTATTCAGTCCGACATTGGCTGATCTGTAATTTGATTCCACACACCCACCTTGCTCATATCCATTAATGTGTACGGTTAACAAAAAAAAGATCATTCTAAACCTAATCAGTCTAATTTAAAAGCAACAATTAACCAAGCATCAACTGCAAATTGTACCTACACATCTCCCAACATCACTCCTGAAAAGTCTGACTCCTATCTCCGCAGGATTTATCTCCTTGTCACAAACAACAGAAATAATTTCTGCACCATCTTCCCTATTAGTTCCCATTAAAAGCTTGACAATTGTGATTAATAATTTATTAAACATCAAGGTTGTGAAAGGCAGTAGATCAATGCAAATTCTCTCACTGATGAAAGCACTGGTGTCTAATTCAATAAAAGAGTATGTGGCTTAGGGAAACTAAGGCAATCTAAGTGCCATTATGTTTCTGCCACTGAAATAGACAAACTCATTCTTCGTGGGGGGGGGGGGGGGGGGTGCAGAAAACAAAATCATTAAAACTGTAACCTTTGGAGCTGTAAGCATAGCAATATTTCCTTGACCTTATTCTGTTAAGATTCACATTTACAAAACTGTTCTTGATTCAAACATGCTGGTGAATGCTTTTTAAAATTATCTAAATGACCTTAAATCTTACCTGATCAGGAAACCGTTGGATACTTTCTACTAGGTATTGGTAGGATTTCCAATCAGCAGCAATGACCTCACCTAGCACAGGTATCACTTGAAAACTGTACAAATTATACAACCTGTGAAAAATAATATTTATTTTGAACAATTACAATGTAATCAAGTTTCAAAAGCCAAATGTGAGGGGCTCAAACTTCCTTGTTCACAGAAAAAGAAACTACTTTCTTCAGTGAGTAGGGAGAACTGTAGACCAGGTAGTTCAGATTTGATCCAAGCTGAGTCAATGATGTCGGCTCATGCAGATTCACAAAGTCTGGAACAGCATTAGGAAAAAAAGGTGAAGAGTTCTCAGGTAGGAATATTAGGTAAGGGAGGGTTGGACTCAAGGGTGTGGCTGAATTATCAAGTTCAGAGATAAAGAATGGCAACTTGGTCAAAAATATGAGAGGATGAATATGACTTATCGAACGATATCCCAACTGGAAGGTAGTTAATGTCTTCAGCTGGGGAAATATTGAAGAAATCTCGATGCAGAAAACTCGTAAAAATAGTCAGAATAGTGAAGCACAGTTTACTGATGTATTAACATATTGTACCAGACAACAAACCTGTAGAATGAGAATGTGCAGAATTGCAGCTACTATTCTTCATGAATTGCACTGATTTATGGCCAAAATAAATGGTGTAACAGTGGCAAAAGAGACAGAGACTTCTTATCAACTGACTACATCAGGTGGTGCTAGATGGAAAGTTTATTGGGTCCAGGAAGCTCACTTGAAACAAGTCAAGTTGATTTTTAAAACATGATTTCACGGAATGTGCACTTCACTGGCTAGAGCGACATTTATTGCCCATTTTGGATGGCCTTTAAGAAGGTGGCGATGCTGCAGTCTGTGTGCTGTATAAATACCTATCATGATTTGTGATGTTTTGATACAACTGAGCTGTTTGCTAGGTAGCATTTCAGAGGGCAGTTAAGATTCAATCATGTTGCTAAAAGTCTGATGCAGGCCAGGCCGGACGAGAATAGGGTACTTCCTTCCCCATAGGGAATTAATGATTTTTAAAAACAAATAATTTCATGGTCACCATTATTAAAAGCAGCATTTAGCTCCAGATTATATTAGACAAAATTAAATGGAGGGACTTGAACCATCAGAGTATTAGTGTGGATCTCTGCATGACTAGTCCAGTGACATTACCTCTTGCTACTGTCTCCCCTGGTGTTGAAACCCCTATAACAAATAAGGCTAGGCAATTTCCCCAGAGGTCTCACCTACAAACTACTTACTTGCGTTTTTGTCAGTTTAAAATAGGCATCTAGATCTTCATGGGTAGAGTCATACATGTAAATAGATTGACAAGAGCCTCATCTGAAGGTTATTAAGAGTATTTCTGAACATTGCTTGTTTTCTTTTGCTATTATTTAGTTAGTAGAAAGCTTTGAGCAATTGTTTTGACACAGCAGTGACACAATGGTTTCCCTGTTGAGTTATCTTCAACTTGTACTTTTTGGAGGCAGAGGAAGTTCAAAGCAGGGCAGAAATTATAGGCTCCATGATGAGTGATTTGCATCCACCTAATGGTATATTCACATTTACACAGAAGTACACCGTTGGAGAAACTTGTAGCATAGGTTTCTGATTCTCAAAAGGAAGTAGTGGCAGTAGACTCTAATTGCACAAATTGAGCAGAAAAAGCTCTGGCCATCCTTAATGCTGGTGATTTTCCAAAACATGGTAAATGACAGAATTCACTACGGCTACCTGGAAATGACTGGATTCTGTACTTTGCTGAATTCCAAACACATGAATCTTCCACCTGGCTTCAAAACACGATAGGCCTCTTGCAGCACCTGGTAAGCAGAAAACACAGGTAGTCAGTGACAGAGGCTTCCGCATAGATAATCTTTTACTCTATCAGGTAGAAGAGAAAGAAACTTTACAGAAATTTTGTACACAACAGATAAGATGCAGTAAAACTGTTTTAAAGAATTTTCTAATTAAGGAAATAAACTTCTTGGCCTTTCATCATTTCAACTTTAAAATAGGCACAGCATTTCTGTTTAGTGAGAGAGAGCAGACAAGGAAAGTAATGGGCAGCAGCTTCTCATCAGAAGTGATCTTAAATTGGTTTCAGTAATACACTATATCAACTTACGTGATCTATATGAGTGACATTTCTAATTCCAAAAGCAATTGTATAAACATCAAACTTGTCATCGTCAAACGGCAGCTCTTCTGCATTTCCCACCACCCAGGACAGACCTGTGGGGGAGAAACAGTATTCCTATGAACCAAATATATTATAGTTCATTCCGCAAAAATGAAATAAACAAGGATTGCCATTCTGAGTGCTAGTTGGTGTTGGACATGACTCTGGGCATGAAGTGACAAAAGCATCAAGTTCACCAGAAGAATACCAATTTGGGACAACGTTAAAAATCACAACACCAGGATATAGTCCAACAGGTTTATTTGGAAGCACTAGCTTTTGAAGTGCTGCTTCATCAGTTGGTGTGGAGCAGAATCATAAGGCACAGAATTTATAGCAACAAGATTAGAGAGTCATGGAATGTAATATTAAACCAATTTAGCTTCAGTCTTTCATTTTTTAGAATGACCATGTTAGTTTTGGTTCCTTCATATGTAAATCCCAGAACTATTTAAAAGTTACATTCTCAAGATAGCTTTAACTACAGGTGCCATCTCAGCTCAGATAATGCATTGAAGGTGTAAGGTTAAAGTCTGTATCTAAATGTTAGGCCAGACTGATTCTATTTCTAAAGTGGAATTTACAGAATCTTACATAGATTTATGTAGTTTTTGAACCAAAATAAATGTAATTCTGCAAGTACAAATTCATACTTGCAGAATTACATTTTATTTTGCTCAAAAACTGCATAAACCCATGTAAGAATCTGTAAACCCCACTTCATAAATAGAAGTGTCTTTAAATTCTGTGTCTTACGATTCTGCGTCACAACCACCCGATGAAGAAGCAGCACTTCGAAAGCCAGTGCTTCCAAATAAACCTGTTGGACTATAACCTGGTATTGTGTAATTTTTAACTTTGTTCAACCCAGTCCAACATCGGCACCTCCAAAATCATGACTACCAACTTATGAGAAATACTGAAGAATAATTATAAGTTCAGCATGAATTAGAGATTTTAGGAGCAGAGGGCAGAATTTTTTCTGATGTGGGAAAAGTGAAAGTTAACTGTTGTGCGTCCATGATTAAGCATGCAAATGAAAGGCAGTTTTAAATAAGGATGCTCTCTTGTTATTACAAGCTTGCAAAACCAAAAATATTGCAAAATGAAATGTGTATTCGATCCAACACAATCTGATCCAGACTGCTTTTCAGCTATTTACAGCTTACATTGGTGTGGCACCTTTTGTGGAGAAAATTATGTCAATGAACTTCACATCGATGCAGAGTAAAAACGAGATATTAGGAGGGACCGATCAAAGCTTCACCCCAGAGGATGATCCACAAGAAGACAAAGGTGGTGGGATGAAGTGGTTTAGACACTGGTGAGATTTCCTGACTTGGAGCTACTTATCAGTCTTTCTAAGTCCTTCATCAGATGATGCAGTTGCAATATCTAATAATATTGTAGTCATGTTGCTACGTAGGAAATTTGGACTCTCAAAGGCCCTTGCATTATTCCCTTTTTCAATTATGAGTAACCTTTTTGAACTGCTGCAATCCATACTCCAAAGCTCCATGTACCTGGGTAACATCACCTTATTATTAGTTCCAGATTTCTCTGTTCACATTTATTCCTTCAGTCCTGGTCTGCACTATCACTTGGGTCTTCTAACTCCAGATTCAATAAGTAACACCTTATTGGAACAGTTAAAAGACCAGTTGAATAGACTGAGAAAAGTGAAATCCTTTACTATAATCACTTATATACTTGCACGCTTTCAGATCTTTTTTCAAATACATCAACATCAGAACTGTTTGTGGAGGCTCCTATTAGCTTTACACATCACATGTAAGAGCTGAGGAAATGTTCCATGTTTAAAGTAATACCTACCTTCAGAATAGTTCAACTGTTCTGCTTTTTGCCTCCCAACTTTTAACATTTCCTTATTGATATCACAGATGACTGCCTTTGATCCCAAATCAGAATCTGATTTATTCTGCTGTTGATAGAAGTCACTGATTTGTTGCCATGATGGGCTCTGGTTAGATTTTACTGCTTGTCGACTCTGTCTTTCCTGCTGCATTCTTACATAATCCATGAACCTAAAGGCTATATCCCCTGCAGAAATACAATAAATTTCACATTTTATTTAAAACATTTTTTTATTACAGATAAGAAACAATCCATTTTTGCAGAGTCATGTAAACCTAGAAAGTACCAGTCTCAGACACCAGCTTGTGCAAATGATAAGCAGGATGCGACCATTTTTTTTCCAGCACTTATCTACTGGTATAATATGATGATGGAAAGAGGAAAGAAAAGCCAATGCCAATAATTTGTCACTATCAGAACAATGGATTGACTTGGGCTTTGGGAGTTTGCTTCCTGACACTACCAACTCACCTGAGAAATAACAAGGTATCAAACCAAGAACCTACACTCCAGCAAGAGTTAGCACATTAGAAAGTGAAATGTTTTGCTTTTGATATGGTTTTAAAACATTCAACATGCTTTACTTAGACTAGTGATCAGTCATTCTCATTATACTGGCAAATTCAACATCAGTGTGACGCTGGTGATAACAAAATGTTAACTTTGTTTAATATCCAGAATATAAAATGATTAAAAGAATGGCTAACGAGAGGAATGAAACTGGTCTTAGTTTCTGAAAAAACAAAATCACTGCTAACCTCAGTCAATTTACCAGTCAAAATGTAATTTAAAAAAAAATTGGAATGAAGCCTTTATCTCAGAAAGAATCTCATGCTCTCACACTGTGGAGCAGCAAGGTTTGACTCCCCTTCCCCTCAAAGCTCAAGCAGTAATGGGCCTCTGTTGAGACTGTAGTGATCCTGGCTGGGAAGGAAACATTGAGACTTCTTGTTTCTGATCAGTATCCTTTCTGGGAAGCAGAATGAAAAGAGCTCCATGCTTCTAAAATCAAGGGGAAAGAAAAGAAATCTGGGGATTTCTAGCTTTCTTACAATTATGTAATATGTATGTCAACTAGAACTACATAATAAAACATTTCATCATTTGGGTGAAAGTGTAAAGTTTACAACAGTACAATATGCATGGGTACACCCCACTCCACAATATTTTGCAACTTCTAAACAGATCTGTTAATAAACAATGATTCACTTGCACAAAGTACTCAAGCGATAATTGCCAAGAATTCCTAACTCGTTTCACTAACTAAGTGGGGAACCATTCAAAATAAACTCAATAAAGCAAAGATTTTGAGCAGGAAGCAATGTGATATTACTTTGATAGGTTGAATGCAGGCCCAAAAGTGTTGCGGCTATATTTGCTGCTTAATTTAAACAAAGATATTTGTAGAATTTTAATCTGCCTCAATACAGAAAAACAGTAGAGAAATAAAAATACAAAAAGTTAAAAAAGCAACAAAAAATATTTGTTAAACTATGAATCTAAATATGCATTCCATTTGACTCAAATATTTGTTCAATACAGTGGTTTTTGAATGTGGAGAAAAGAGAAAGCACAATTATGGATTTAGAAGGCAATACCAACTTACATACACTTTATATAGCATTGTTAATGTGGTAAAATGTCCCATGGTGCTTCACAAGAGAACTGTCAAACTAAAGCTGACTGAGCCACATAAAGTAGTTAGTTTTATGGAACATCTTGGAAAGGAGGAAAGAGACGCAGAGAGAGGTTTGAGGTGGTTGAGGCAGACTTAGGGTTGAAACAGTTAAAAATCCATTTGCTGATGGTAGAACAGTTAAAATCAGGGCTCAAGAGGCCAGAGTTGGAGGGCTGTAGATAGCTTGGAGGTTTGTGGGATCAGAAAGGATTACAGTGATAAGGTGGGGTGAGGCTATGAAGGGACTGAAGGCAAAGACAAGAACTTTAAAATCAAGGCACTGCTGACCTAGAAATATTGTAGGTCAGCAAGAATAAAATGATAGGGAAGTGGGATTTGTTGTCAATTATGATGGGAGCAAGAGTCTTGAGTGAACTCAATGAGTTTGTGGAAGATGCAACGCTAGTCAACGATGCACTGGAAAACTCAAGGCAAGAGCTAGAGGCATAGTTGAGGGTTTCAGCAACAGATGAATGGATTCACGGATAGAGTGCAGTGACTTTATGAAGGTGGAATTGTGGTCCTGGTGACGGGATAGATTTGTTATCCAAGACTCAACACTGATCCAAAGCTCAACTGATCACTATAGTGAAAAATGTTGACATTCCCTTTTTCATTTCAAGGAATCGCAGAAGTCTTATGGTGCAGAAAGAATCCACTCAGCCCACCATGCTTGCATCAATTCTTCAAATGAGCATCATTACTGAGTGCCAATCTCATGGTTCTTTCATATACCCCAGCACATTGAACGATTATTTGGAAAGAAACAATGCTGGCTTGAATCTAACCACCATCCCATGACAGTACCATTACTGAATCGGCACTATTGTTATGAAGTTGAAGGCATATACTGTACCTTTAAGAGAGTGTGAATGTCGTTCTGAACAGAGGGTTGACAAGCATCTGATGACGAGATAGCAGTCTCAGAGTGTATTGGAAAATTGAAAGTATGTAACATTTGGTTGTGAAATGGATACCTGAGTTGATTGCTGTTTTGACAACAATTTGAGTTTAACCAGTTTAAATTATGCCCCCGGATACTAAAACTGATTGAGTTTGAATTTATTGTTTTGCCAACATTAAACCAATGAGACGATCAAATGTTGGGTATATAAAAATGCAGTCATTTTGAAAATTAGACAGAGCAACTTTCATCAACACAGATCCAAGAAATTAGGAAACATTCTCATCAAAAGGTACCTTTTCATAGGAAACATATTCACAGGAAAAAGAAAGAAGACAACCCAGGGAGATCTTCATCCGGAAAAAGGCAGACACTGAAGATGACAGCTGCTCTTTGGTTTTGATATTAAGTTGTAATTTTAATAAGTGTTTTATTGGAACAGTATATTGTTATAGAGTTGGATGCAGATAATAAGCAATTAAGACAGAGGGAGGCTTAGACTTGTGAATAGTTGTTAATGTTCACTTTTAGAGTATAAAAAAAATGTTATTTTCTTTAAATAGTGGAATTTGGGGAGTTCTCTGCCACTCATACTTTAACAGAATATGAGGTGAGGTGAGCTTTTCTGGGTGTTTGGTTTAATTAACAGAAGGGTTCACTGCCTTGTCGTAAGACTACCAACATTCTGGATTTACCACTGGCCAGAAATGCAACTGGACTCGCCACATAAACACTGTGGCTACAAGAGCAGGTCAGAGGATAGAGTAATTCACCTCCTGACTCCCCAAAGCCTGTCCACATCTACAAGGCACAAGTTAGAAAGATGATGAAATACTCCTCACTTGCATGGATAAGTGCAGACCCAATAACACTCAAGAAGCTTACACTTCTTGATGAAGGGCTCATGCCTGAAACATGACTCTCCTGCTCCTCAGATACCATCAGACCTGCTGCGCTTTTCAAGCACCACCCTTTTTGACTCTGACCTCCAGGACAAAGCTTGAATGGCACTAAATCCACAAACATCCACTCCCTCTGCCGTGGAGGTTTAGTAGTAGCATATACGACCTACAAGACACTCTGCAAAAATTTACTGAGGCTCCTTAGACAGCACCTTCCAAACCCACTACCCCTTAGAAAGACAAACAGCAGATACCTGGGAACACTGCCACATGCAAGGTTCCCTCCAAGCCACTCACCACACCGACTTGCAAATATATCACTGTTCCTTCAGGGTCGCTAGGTTAAAATCTTGAAATTACCTTTCTAATAGCATAGTTGGTCCAACTTCGGCCCATGGACTGCAGTGTTTCAAGAAGGCAGCCCACCGTCACTTTCTCAAGGACAGGGAGGAATGGCCAATAAATTCTGGCCCAGCCTACATTACAGACATCTCGTGATTTAAGTGCCTAAATTGAACCCACCTCTATTACGTTTCCAGGTGGCGCATTCCAGACCTCAACTACTCATGGAGTGAAAAATATTTTCTCATATCAATCTTGCTTCTTTTAATCAATTTAAATCTATGCCCTCTCATTTTTGTTCCTTTTACAAGCGGGAACAGTTTCTTCCCTATCTACTCTACCCAGCCCAGTCGTGATTTTGGAAACAGATGTCCATGGTGGCTCATTGGTTGGCACTGCTGCCTCACAGCGCCAGGGACCTGGGATTAATTCCCACCTCGGGCAACTGTCTGTGTGGACGCCGCACATTCTCCCTGCTTCTGCATGGGTTTCCTCTGGGTGCTCCAGTTTCCTCCCACAATCCAAAGATGTGCAGATCAGGTGAATTGGCCATGCTAAATTGCCCAGAGTGTTCAGTATCCTAGACAGGGGTAAACGTAGGGGTCTGGGTGGGTTACACTTCGGAGGGTCATTGTGGACTTGTTGGGCTGAAGGGCCTGCTTCTACACTGTCGGGAATCTAATCTAAAAGTTCTCTCAACTTCATTAGTCTATTCTCATAATAAAGTTTATTATAACTGGAACCATTCTTATAAATCACTTGCGCATTTCTCCAACACATTCTCATCCACTCTATATTGCAGTGCCCAGAACTGCACACAATATTCTGGCTAAGGTCTAACAGATGTCTGATACAAGTTGATCACCTCCTTACTCTTGTACTCGATACCCTTCTTAATAAAGCAGACGATGCTGTATGTTTTACTTACTGCTCTCTTTACCTGTCCTACCACCTTCAATGATTAATGAACATGTACACCCAGGTCCAGTAGCTCCTGCATTTAGAACTCTTCTCCTTATTTTATATTATGTGTCCCTGTTTCTCCAATCAAATGCATAACCTCACATTTCTCTGCACTGAACCTCATCTGCCACCTATTTGCCCTCTCCCAACTTGACTTTTTTCTTTGAAGTTTACATTGCCCTCCACAGTTTACAATCTTTCCAAGTTTCATTTCAGCTGCAAACTTTGATATTGTCAAAATTTAGATCACTAATCAAAATCAGAAAGAGCAAGCATCCCAATATAGACATTTGGGGAAATTCACAAGAAATCTTTCTTCAGCCTAATAAATAATTATTGACCATTAACTAGTTTCTTATCACCCAGCCAATTTTGTGTCCGCATTGCTACAGTTTTATTCCAAGGTCTATATTTTCTTCAAATCTGTTATGTGGCACTGTGTCAAAGCCTCACTCCATACCAACAGCGTTTACCTCAGTGAGCCTGTTACCTCTTAACCTCAAATTTAACATATCAAAAACTCAAACATTTTCAGAGTTAGGTAAATCAAAAGGGAGAATGATCAGGAGTGAAGGAACCAGAACATTTTTACATACCCATCATAGGAGTATATTGAATAATTATTGTACCTGTTCCTCCAGCCACATCAAGCAGCTTTGTTCCAGGCAGTGGGTTCATCATACGAATCAGTGCATCTTTCCATAACCTGTGAATGCCGAGGCTCATGGCGTCGTTCATTATATCATAATTTTTGGCAACATTTTTAAATACTTTGTAAACTGTAACAAGAAATAAAAAAAAATTCTACAAAAACCACCATACATACAAGTTCAACTAAGTTGTATGCGAGTCCCTATCAGGACTGAAAGAAAATCCTGCATTCAAAGCTGGCAAATGTCAAAGACAAAAGTCAAAGGGTGGCTCAGTGGTTAGCACTGCTGCCTCAAAGGGTTTGATTCCACCCTCTGGTTACTGTCTGTGTGGAGTGCGCATATTTTCTTTTTTATTCCAGGTGCTTTGGTTTCCTTACACAATCCAAAGATGTGTAGATTAGGTGGATTGGCCATGTCAAATTTCCTATTGTATCCAGGGATGTGCAGGCTAGGTGTATTAGCCATAGGAAATGCAGGGTTACAGGGATAGGGAAGGGGTGGGGCACTCTTCAGAGGAGTGGTGTTGACTCAATGGCCTGCTTCCACACTGTAGAGGTTCTATGAGAAAAGAATTCTGTGAAAAGGATCCTACTTCATTCCAAACAATCATTCACTGAAATTTTGGTTTGTGTCTCATAGCCAATTTTGCATAACTCCCAATTATTCCTTGTATTCTACAGATTTTGCAAACACGTTTATTACATGGTACTTTGTCAAACACCTTATTCAAAGTTCACATATAGGCTCCTTATCCTTAACTCTAAGCCAGGAGACCTCAGATTGAATTCCACCTTCTCTAAAAGTGTGTAATAGCATCCGAATAGGTTGATTGGAAAGTTTCTACAGATAGATAAAGCAATGAAGAGTGAAAATCAACACTACACATCAACTCTGTTATTTGAACAAAAACACTTAAATTAGTCAGATGTGATTTACTTTTTTCCAGTTCAGGATAGCTTTTGTTTATTAATCTAAGTTTGTCAAAATGACAATTGCATCTTGCATTCGTGTCTCTGGATGTTTCATTGCCATTAACACTAGGTTAACTGGTCTTTAATTATCTACTTTAATTGCCTGTTTTGAACAGGATTGTATAATATTTGCAGCCATCCAGACACCTAACACCACTTTTGTATATCCAAAAATTGAAATATTGTTGGTACAGCAGACAGTATTTCCACTCTTACCTCCTTCAGCAACCCAGGAACCCATCTGTCCCAGACAATTTATCTACTCTGAGCACTGTCAACAATTTTGTATCCAACTTATGTACTTTTATCTTTCCCAATTCCTCTACCACTACCTTCTTTATTGTAACAATGGTAGTATTATTTCTAAAATGTGAAGTCAGATGCAAAGTAGTCATACAATATCAGCATACTCTCTGGTTCCATAAGACAATTTTATTTTTGTAGCATAATTTGCCTTATTTTCCTTTGACTAACCTTTTACACTACTAAATAAGTGTTCCCTTTTAAGTTATCTACAATCTTTTCTCATACTTTTGCATTCTCTTCACTTTCTTTTCAGCTTTCCTCTAAGAAAGAAGAGGACCAATTAGGGATTAAAGGGGATTTAGGCACAGAAACAGGTGTTATGGCTGAAATACTAAATCAGTACCTTGCATCCATCTTTACCAAGGAAGATGATGCGAGCAAATCATAATGAAAGAGGAGGTAGTTGAAATAATTGATGACCTAAAAATAGACACAGTGTTGGAAATGCTGGCTGGACTTAAAGTCACCAAGATCTGATCAGATTTTCTACAGGTTAATGATTGAAGTAAGGCTGGAAATTGCAGATGCTTTGGCCTTATCTTCCAACCCTCTGTAGATGCTGGAGTGGTGCCAGAGAATGGCCTGTTTCCACACTGTAGGGATTTTATGATGAGCTATGATGATTGACAAACTCAAACGTTGCACCATTCTTCAAAATAAAGGTTATAAAGGACACGTCCAGCAACTATAGACTGGTCAGTTTAACCGCATTGAAAGGGGAGTTCTTAGGGGGAAAGAAAAATCAGGACAAAATTCTTAAATCCATATTTGTTTAAGTGTTTAAGGAAAGTCACAATGAATTTGGCAATGGCAATTGTTTCACTAACTTAGTTGAGTTTGTTGTTTTAAATGGAGAGCGCTGATGAGAGAGATGTGGGCTTCTGAATAGGCATTTGATAAAATGACAGGCTTATGAGCAAAGTTAACACCCATGTAATAAGAGAGAGTGTACCAGTATAGTTAAGTGACAGGAAACACTGTAGTGAATGGTTTTTGTTCAGACTGGAGGAAGATGAATTACAGCAGTGCACAGGGGTCATTACTAGGGCCACTTCCTTCTCTATCAATCTAGTTCATCAATTGCCCAGGTCACAATTTCAAAATTTACGACTTGGAAACTTGGAAATTATTGTCAAATGTGAGGAGGATTATGATAATTCATCAAGAGGACACAAACTGATGGGCAGATGAAATTCAATGAAGAACATGAAGTGAAGAGCATGATGTTAAGGCAAAACAAAAATTTCAGAGATGGGGCTGAATAAGATCACACAGGGACTGGAAAATGAGGATGAGAATTTTAAAGATCAAGTCACTTCTTGACCAGGAGGCAATGTAAGTTATGAGCTAAGGATTGATAAGTGAATGGGACATGGTAAGAGTTAAGACATCAGTAGAATTTTGGATGACCTCAGATTTTTGAAGGACAGAATACTACAACCAGACAAGAATAGCTTGGAATACTAAAACTCAGAGATACCAAGGGCATTGAAGAAGTTTTCAGCAAGAGTTGAGGCAGGAGCAAAATCAGGTGGCAGCATCACAGAAGAAATAGGCTTAGTGAAGTAGGTGGTCTAAAACACATCTCGGAGTCAATTATGATACCAAGGTGGCCAACTGTGTGTTTCAATTTCTGATAGCTGCCAAGAAAAGGGAAGGTGTCAGGAGCTAGGTCTAGAAGTTGCATCAGGGACCAAAGACAAAAGTTTCTGTCTTCCTAATATTTAATAGGAGAAAATTTCTGGTAATACAAAATGTCATATAAGCAGGCTGACAATTTAGCACCAGTGGAAGAATCAAGAGATCTCAAGGGCAACACAGTGATTAGCACTGCTGCCTGACAACACCAGGGATCTGGGTTTGAATCTCGCCTTGACTGTCGATATGGAGTTTGCATGCTCTCCGCGACTTGCATGGGTTTCCACTGGATGCTCCAGTTTCTTCCCACAGTCCAAAGATGCGCAGATTAAGTGGATTGGCCATACCAAGGGTGTGTAGGTGAGGTGGTTTAACAACTAGGATGTGGGGTGTGGCTATAGGACTAAGTGGGATGGCTCTGTGGAGGGTTCGTGCAGAGTCTATCGGTCAAATCGCTTCTTTCCTCACTGTGGGGATTCTATGGTGAGGTAGAGGTAAGAGTCAGCAAGTACATGTGAAAAGTAATAGCGTGTGCTCAAATGCTCAACTAAAATCCAACACTTCCCACATGACATAAGGAGGGGCATAACTGAGAGTGAACAGGAAGACAAAGACAATTCGGGTGTCGGGCTCCTAATTAATATGCCCTTTACCAACCTGAGGTCAACTGTATGTCACCAGCGTTTAGCTCAGCGAAGTCATTTCAGAGCAGCTCACTGGAGCTTTGGGATTTCCTGGTTTCTATGGCTCGGCTACTCACAGTTATGGATCCCCTAACATGAGGAAAGTTAAGGGTCTTCCCAGGTTCACCCTAACCTCCCAAACCCCAGTCTACCTGAGCCTGCCCCACACTCGCACCTTTCTCCGCCTTTTCCGACTCGGACACCTTCTCGAAGCCGAAATGAGTTTGCTTTTCCTCGGCTCTAGCGGAACGAGCTCTCACAAAAACGGGAGCCACAAGATTCCGGCGACAAACAAAGAGCCCGTTCCTTCCCCAAAGCCCGACTGGTAGTGACCCCAGTAACCGACAGGCAGCCATCTTGTTTCTGACCCCCCCCCCGTGAATCTGGCTTCCGCTTCCGGGGCCAGGCAGCAAGGGGGTCATGATTCAACTGGGAATTGATGGCAGTTACTGCTTTCGAACCAAACAGTACTCTGTTGTACCAAAAGAACCTAATATCCAGTAAATGCGAGCACTGAGATGTTAAAACAAGTGCCCAGACTGTAAGCCTACTTAAATAATTGAATCTGTATTTATTTTGTACTAATGAGAGACATGGAGACCACCTCCCAGAAAATACAAAGTTCACTCATGGAATGCGAGAATTGTTGACTGGGACAGCATTTATTGCCCATCATTAGTTTCCTTTGGGAAGATAGTTGTGAGCTGCCTTCTTATTAAAGTCCATTTGGTGTAGATACACCGAGAATACTGTTAGGGGGTGTGTTCCAGAATTTTGACCAGCAATCCTGAAGGAACAGCAATATACTTCCAAGTCAGGATGGCGAGTGGCTTGGAGGGAACTTGTAGTTGGCGGTGTTTCCATGTATCTGCTGCCTGTGTCCTTCTAGATGGAAGTCATCATGGATTTAGAAGGTGTTGTCTAAGGAGCCTTGATGGGTTTCTGCAGTGCACCTTATTGATTGTACACAGCTGTTGGAGGGAGTAATCCTTTGTGGATGTGGTACCAATCAAATGATTGCTGCTTTATCCTGGATCGTGTTGAACTTTTTGAGTGTTGTAGCTGCACGCTTCCAGACAGAAGAAGTGTTCCATCATATTCTTGACATCCCTTATAGATGATGGACTGACTTTGGGAGGCTGGAGGTGAGTTACTCATTGCAAGATTCCTAGCCTCTGACATGTTCTTGTAGCCACAATACTTATATGACTTCACCTGCACATCCACCAATGTCAAGTATTGTATCCGTTGCTCCCGATGTAGTCTCCTCTACATTGGGGAGACTGGACACCTCCTCGCAGAGTGCTTTAGGGAAAATCTCTGGGACACCCGCACCAATCAACCCCAGTGCCCCGTGGCCCAACATTTCAACTCCCCTCCCACTCTGCCGAGGACATGCAGGTCCTGGGCCTCCTCCACCACCACTCCCTCACCACCTGACACCTGGAGGAAGAATGCCTCATCTTCCGCCTCGGAACACTTCAACCCCAGGGCATCAATGTGGACTTCACTACTTTCCTCGTTTCCCCTCCTCCCCACCTTACCCCAGTTCCAACCTTCCAGCCCAGCACTGTCCTCATGACCTGTCCTACCTGACAATCTCCCTTCCCACCTGTCTGCTCCACCCTCCCCTCTGATCTATCACCTCCATCCCCACCCCCCATTCACCTATTGTACTCTTTGCTACCTTCTCACCAGTCTCACCACCCACCCACCCACCCCCACTTATCTCTCCATCCTGGAGGCTCCCTGCCTCCATTCCTGATAAAGGGTTTTTGCCCAAAACATTGATTTTCCTGCTCCTTGGATGCTGTCTGACCTACTATGCTTTTCCAGCACCACTTTAATCTAAACTCTGGTTTCCAGCGTCTGCAGTCCTCACTTTTGCATACTGATATGACTAGTCCAGCTCGGTCAGTGATAACCCTCAGTGTTGACAGAAGGGAATTCAGTGATAGTGATGTCATTGAATGTTAGGGGCGATGGTTAAATTCTCTTTTGAAATAGAATTTAGAACATAAAACAGTACATCACAGGACAGGCCCTTCAGCCCTCGATGTTGTGCTGACCTTTTATCCTACTCGAAGATCAAACTAATCTACATACCTTTCATTTTACTATCATCATGTGCATATCCAAGAGTTACTTAAATATGCCTAATGTATCTGACTCTACTACCACTGCTGGCAGTGCATTCCACGCACCCACCACTCTCTGTGTAAAGAACCTGCCTCTGAAATCTTCCCCTAAACCTTCCACTAATCACCTTAAAATTATGCCCCCCTTGTGATAGTCATTTCCGCCCTGGGAAAATGTCTCTGGTTATCCACTCTATCTATGCCTCTCCTCATCTTGTCCACCTCTATCAAAGCACCTCTCATTCTTCATTGCTCCAATGAGAATATCCCTAGCTCCCTCAACCTTTCGACATAAGACATGCCCTGCAGTTCAGGCAGCATCCTGGTAAATCTACACTACACCCTCTAAAGCTTCTACATGAGGTGACCAGAACTGAACACAATATTCCAAGTATGGTCTAACTAGGGCTTTATGGAGCTATAGCATAACCTCCAGCTCTTAAACTTAATCCCCCTGCTAATGAAAGCCAACCCACCTTCTTAACAAACAGTCGGAGAAATTTGCCCAATAGGTTAGAGATCACAAAACACAGCTCGTAGTGAAATTGACAAACAGTTCATTGCAAACGATATCGCTGGAAGAGAAAGCAGACCAGCTGACACAGAACTGACAGTCTGTACAGGTACATCAGATTTCTCTTCCCAGAGCTGAGGATGAGACCAGTTTTCTAGTAATGACACTGATTAAGAAATGGGAAACTACAATGTATCTGGAAGTGGAATAATCTAATTGCAAGGTAGCTAATTAGAAAACAGTTATCGGAGGAATGTCACACAATGCAACATCCTGACAGTATCGACGGTTCCATTCCTCTTCACAGGTAGGTATTAATGTCTCCTCTGAAGTGTTGAGGTGCTTCCATTGTCCTGTTCTGGAGCATGTCCCTGTGGGAGTTCTGATCATGCAGGACAGAAGCTGCCTGCTGGATATGTTGGGCCAGGTCTGTGTTGTTTTCACGGGTCAGGAATGTAAATGCAGCAGTCAGCACCAATAAGTGCACATGTGCCCCCTTTCGCAGCGAGCAGGTAGTCCAGGGCCATCCTGTTCTGCAGAGCCACAGTACGGATGGTAACAGCCTCTGCATTCAGCTGGGCGAGTGCTTCTGCTGTGGAGTTTGCCACCTCCTCCAGTGTGGCGGCGAGTTTGTGGGCTTCTACCTGTAACCGCAGGGTTGCAGAGTGGGGTGACATCACGTAGAGAGCTGCTTTAATGGCAGCAATGGCTCGTCTGCTGCGGGTCATGGGCACACGTGACATAGCAGCTCCCAGTCCAGGATAAGGGCAACCAGGGTTAGGCTTTGTGGCCACAGATAAAATAGGTGCCGTTGTAGGGTCGGAGATGGTGGGTCTGGATCCCTGTCCAGATGGTGAGGAAGGTGGTATTCTGGCTGGTCCTGTTGAGGACCTGTAGGTTTAAAATGCTGCCTTCTGCAGCAGATTGGCGTGCTGCGGGAGTTAGGACTAGGGAGTCAGTGCACTGGCTCCAGCCAGCCTCCCATCCGGATGGCTGTATGCTTTTTAAATAGATGGCCCTTGTGTGTTATTGTCAGCAATGGTCAGGGCTGGGGCTCATGGGAGAGGTTGTAGGCCGGGTAAAACCGCCCTTTAGATTTGTCCAGGTGGTACCCTGCCGATCTCCAGCGGACTGGGCTGTTGTCCCCGTAGTTGGCCATGGCAAGTGTGGTTAGTTCAGGGACCTAGCTGGGTCTAGCCACCATTCCGCCATGTCAGAGATATTTAATGGGATTGAGGCTAAAGGAATGCCTCCATGAGAGTGGTTAGGGACCAAGTGCAGACCCAGCAGTGGGTCTGATTAAATCTCTGGGCATACCCATGGGCCATTTTGAGGAAGGTATTGGCGCGTAAGTCACGACGGGTTATGAAATGTCCTGTCCCTTGTCCCTGTTTACCAGCAAGCCACAGTGTGACGGTCAGACAGGTCAGGCCGAGAGTGCTGATGGCGATGGCTGCCACGAGCAGCTGGATCCATCCTTGGTGGTTGGAGTGGTGTCTTCCTCCGTGTGGTCCCTGTTCATAGGTTGTGGAGCCCTCTTGCAGTGGGTGGCATGTGCCCATTGGGGCCGTCCTTCCAGTTTCATAGCAGTCTGGGTCGTCGTTAGGATCAGGTATGGGCCTTTGCACCTTGTTCTTGCAGTTTACGTATTTACCATGCCTTTTCTGGGTACTCTTGTTCATTTTCGGCCCCAGACCTTCCTCAACACATGGTTGGGGTTGCCCAGCTCCCACAGCTGGCATCTCCTGGCAGACGGTTGATGTCTGTGCCCCCCTGGTTTCCTGGATGTCTTGGGATGACTTCTAAGTGCTGTATTTTAGGTTTCGAGGAAAAAACACAGTGATAGAGAGCTAACGGAACACAGGCAGTGAGTGATTGACAGGTTAGGCAATAAAAGTTATTTAAGCCAGTCATCGCTGACCGCAAACAAACACGTAAGTGCTGAACAAACACAGCCAGGTGGGAGAACTGCAATTGACAAAGCAAGCACTCATAAGCACAGAAAAAGCAGACACACCCAAAATAAATACTTAGAAACCACAGGACAGGACAACATAGCGGGCCCAAGTCAATTTTGTTTGAGCTGTGGATCTGTCAGTAGTAAAGCGAGAATTTGATGAGCAGTCTCTCCACGTATTGTGCCTAACTTTCTCTGCCCGACCGTCTTTCTCCTGGCTAGAACAGGTTCGTGACAGAAGTCCTGGCTCAAGGTGGATCACGTGTGGGCCAAATTAAGGTTTGTTGCAAATATTTCAGCTAATTAACTTAGTACAGGTGAGAACTTCCACAAGCCCAGTCCACACTGTTTAGTACTGAATTACCAGCTGCCAGTTAACTTACTTTCCCACCAAAGACTTATACAGGCCCAGACGTGGTAGCTTAAATGTCAGTTAACAATTTGAGCCAAGTGCCCACCTCCACAGGCCAGAGTCACTACTCACGTTCCAAATTGCAGCAGAAGCCAGCCGCCAATTAGTTAAATTTGGTAATTAATTTAGCCAGGAGAAAGTGAGGACTGCAGATGCTGGAGATCAGAGCTGAAAATGTGTTGCTGGAAAAGCGCAGCAGGTCAGGCAGCATCCAAGGAGCAAACCTGAAGAAGGGCTCATGCCCAAAACATCGATTCTCCTATTCCCTGGATACTGCCTGACCTGCTGAGCTTTTCCAGCAACACATTTTCAGTAATTAATTTAGTCGCTTACCAGACTACCTCCACAGGCCAAGTTCTGGCAGCAATTTAGGAGTCGTGCCCACTTCCACAGGCCAGAGTCACTACTCAACTTTCCCAATTGCAGTAGCTGAAGCCAATTGATCGCAAATCAGAATTGTGGCCACCCTCCGCAGTCGTCCAGCCATTCTCTGGTTTGACCCCCAGGCAGGGCTGGCCGCTAGGTACGAATAGGGTTAAATTTAAAATGTGAGGTTCGCTTACCCTGTTGAGAGAGGAAAAAAAGGGCCTGCCGACTAACGCCAAACTGTCAGAGAAATTTGCTCAATAGGCTAGAGATCACAAAACACAGCTCGAAGTGAAATTAACAAACAGTTTATTGCAAATGATATTGCTGGAAGAGAAACGGACCAGCTGACACAGAACTGACAGTCTGTACAGGTAGATCAGATTTCTCTTCCCAGAGCTGAGGATGAGACCAGTTTTCTAGTAATGTTGCACAATGACACTGATTAAGAAATGGGAAACTACAATGTGTCTGGAAATGGGACTAATCTAGTTTCAAGGATGCTAATCGGAAAACATTTATCGGATGAATGTCCTGTTCCTTCACACAATGCAACATCCTGATAGTATCGACGATTCCATTCCTCTTCACAGGTAAGTGTTAATGTCTCCTCTGAAGTGTTGAGGTGCTTCCATTGTCCTGTTCCTGGAGCATGTCCTTGCTGGTGCCTCTCTGTCTGACCTGTTCTTTGTGTGGCTTTGGTATTACTGAGTTGTGAAACTGCCCTTGGAGCTTTGAGATATCTGTGGTGCTCTGTCATTGATCATGGGAGCTCAAAGTGTATTCCCTAGTCTGCATGCTGTCTAATTCGGATTGTGAGCTGCTTGGGAATACTGGGTGTTTTGGTACAGTTTGGCCAACTTTGCTTTTGCGGGCCTATCGTGGGTTAGCAAATCTTTTCCCACACAACCGTATCAACTTGGATGCCAACTTTGAGGGATCTAAGGACGTGGACCCCAAGATCCCTCTGTACCTCAATGCCAAGAGTCCTGCCTTTAACCCTGTAACTTGCACTCAAATTCAACCTTCCAAAATGAATCACTTCACACTTTTTCAAGTTGAACGCTATCTGCCACTTCTCAGCTCAGCTCTGCATTCTGTCAATGTCCCATTGCAACCTACAACAGCCCTCAACACTATCCAGAACTCCAACCTTCATGTCCTCGGCAAACTTACTAACCCGCCCTTCTACTTGCTCATCTACGTCATTTATAAAAATCACAAAGAGCAGAGGTCCTACAACAGATCCCTGCAGAACACCACTTGTTGAATACAGTCATTGTCTGCCATTTGTATGGTGTACATTTATCAGCCCAAATCTCAATATTATCCAGGTCTTGCTCATTTGGTCATGAAATAATTCATTGTTTGAGGAGTTGTGAATGGTGCTGAACTTTGTACAAAAGTGAGCATCCCACTTTTGATGTTATGAGGGAGTGAAGGTCATTGATGAAGAAGCTGAAGATGGTTGCGCCTCGGATAGTACCCTGAGGAACTCCTTCAGAGATGTCCTGGAGCTGTGATGACTGACCTCCAATCATCACAATATTCTTCCTATATGATAGGTATGACTCCAACCAGTTGAGAGCTTCCCCTGGATTCTCACTGGCTCCAATTTTGCTGGAGCACCTTGATGCTACACTCGGTGATAGGCCTATAGCCATTGCAGTAGCCAGAAATTCCAACTTATTTCTTCATATCACATGCAGAGTTGAATTGGCTGAAGACTGACATCTGTGATGTTGGGGACAGCTGAAGCAGAGTGAGATAGATCTGTTTGGCAAGGAAATTGTCCTGCATTGTGGTTTCACCTGATTAACACCTCAATTTTAAGTATACCTGGAGCTGCTTCTGCACACTTCACTGCATCAGGTAAATCCCCTGGCATGATGGTAATTGTAAAGTGGGAGGATAAGCCAGGTCATAAAGTTGTTGAGCCCTTTGAGTTGCTTTTTCTATTTGAAGTTGGTCCCATTCCGCATAGTGCCACACAACATGATGTGAAAGCAGGATTTAGTCTCCATGAGGACAGCGTAGTGTCCTGACAGTATCTTACTGATACTGTCATTGACAGGCAGTTTGGTGAGGGTGAGATCAAATACATGTTTTCCTATTATTTTCAGTAGGGCCACAGCACTCAATATGTTAACTTTGTTTTCTCTCTCCAGATGTGGCCAGACCTGCTGAGTTTCTCCAGCAATTTCTGTTTATGTTTTAGATCTGCAGCATCCACTGTCCTTTGTTTCATTTTAAGGTTTTCTTGCCCACCTTTGATCTGCTTCCATAAATTAGATGACACGTCTCCCACATGAATGCCTCCAGAGTCTCCAGCCAGGGATTTAATGGAGAACAGTATCAGGGCAAATGACATCAAGGTGGTGAGTACAAATGAAACAAAAGAAAAGCAGCTTCTGTAATGCAATCGACCACCTCTCCTGGGAAACAATTGAACCAGAATGGCCCATGTGAAGACTAGCATTGTAATTTGTTTTAGTTTGCTTTAAGGACCCTATATGACAAACTCACAACATCGGTGATGTGCCCACCTACAGCTGCTTAAGTTCCTCCAAGTATCAACAACAGCATAAGCTGAGAGGTCTGTAGATATCTATGCCAACTCTGCATCAAATTTCCAAAACAAGAGTTGATTTACAGAAGGTATTTAAATCACTTACAGCTTACAACCAATGGGAAAAATACCAAGAAGGACCAAGTCTCACATTTTTCTGATGTAGACACAAGAATGCTACCAACCAAATCTGAACATTTGTTACCCAGGGTACAGAATTCAAAATACTCTGCCAAACGGTAGGCATTTATTGGTTAATCTGTATGATTGAGCTAAATGATAAGACTGAATGTTCTGAATACATTTTGCTGTCCTGAAATGTTAACTGTTTTTTTTCTCTCCACAGAGGCTGCCTGACCTGTTGAGTATTTCCAGCAGTTACCTTTTTTCTGCACGAATTAAGCTGTGTTAATTCTTATTAATCACTGCCAAGGGATCACAAGGGGGCTTGATTTGTCTCATCTGTAAGATTGTTTGCCATTTTGACTCAAGGGCAAGTGTGTTACAAAAACAGAAGTTGCTGGAAAAACTCAGCAGGTCTGGCAGCATCTATGAAGACAAATCAGAATTAGTGTTTCAGGTCCAGTGACTCTTCCTCAGAACTCAGAACTTAGGAAGGGTCACTGGACATGAAACACTAATTCTAATTTCTCTTCTTGGATGCTGTCAGACCTGCTGAGTTTTTCCTGCAACTTCTGTTTTTGTTTCTGATTTCCAGCATTCACAGTTTTTTTGGTTTTTATAAGTGTGTTACAGTTTAGCTGAGACAAAATGAACTAAAAAAGGTCATGAGTGAGCTAGACAATTGGATTACTAAAACAAAATCGAACAACCAGGATTCCTGGAAATCTGAAAGAAAAATAGAAAATACTGGAGAAACTCAGTAAGTCTGGCAGCATCTGCAGAGAGAAAGACAGAGTTAAGGTTCCACGTTCAGTGACTCCTTTGTCAGAATGGTCAGAGTTCAAAGATCTGAGAAAGGACCAAAACTATATATTGCCATGCAATTCTTTTTTTTGGAAACTCAAAAACTTTCTTCATATTATTTTTACCATCAGTGGAAATTCAGGAAAGGAAAAGGAGCCACTATAATGTATTATTCAGTATTTTACATGTGTAAAGGGATTGCAGTTTGTGCTTTAAAAATTATCCTGTGTATTAAATCTCGAAGACTTTTAGATAATGACGCCTAGTGGGACTAGCACTATATGTTTACACAGATGTGTACCTATGTACCAAAATACAAAATATGCTGACAATAAATGATAGGCCATCCAGCAAATGCAAAGAGAAAATACATTTGCTTTAAGGTGGCTGATTTTCTTTAGAACTTGCTTACTTTTCACTTCAATTTAGTGTCATAGTGTTTTTACAGTACAGAAAGAGGCCATCAAATAGCCATCTATTTTAATCTCATTTGCCAACATGACTTGAATGCTATGGTATTTCAAGTATTTTCACCTCAACCACTCTTTTAGACAGTGAGCTCCAGATACCCATAGTCATCTGGGAGAAAACACTTTTCCTCAAATCTCCTGTCCCTTACCTGCGTTCCCTGATGATTGTCTGCTCTACTAAAGGTGTGACCCTCTCTGACCTTTTCACAGCCCATCACCAATAACTGCTTGTAGACATTTTTAATCACAGGGAGGCAATGGCCTAGTGGTATTATTGCTTGACTTTTAATCCAGAAACCCAGCATAATTTTCTGGGGACCTGGGTTTGAATCCCACCGGCAGATGGTGGAATTTGAGTTCAATAAAAAAAAATCTGGAATTAAGGGTCAACTGATGACCATGAAACCATTTCCAATTGTCAGAAAAACCCATCTGGTACACTTATGCCCTTTAGGGGAGGAATTCTGCAGTTGTTACCTGGTTTGGCCTACATGGGACTCCAGACCTACAGCAATGTGGTTGACTCTCAACTGCCCTCTGAAATGGCCTAGCAAGCCACTAATTTGTATCAAATCACTACAAAGTCACAACAAAGAAATGAAATCGGATGGAACACCTGGCATTGTCTTTACCGATTCCAAGGTCAATGGCAAAAAGGCAAACAGCCCTGTCGACCATGCAAAGTCCTCCTTACCAATATCTGGGGCCTAGTGCTGAAATTGGGAGAGTTGTCTCACAGACTAGTCAAGCAACAGCTTGAATCATACCTTACAGATAACACCTCAGACACCACCATTACCATCTCTGGATATGTCCTGTCCCACTGGCAGGACAGACCTAGCAGAGGTAGCAGCATAGTGATATACAGTTGAGAAGGAGTTGTCCTGGGAGTCCTTAGCATCAACTTCAGACCCCATGAAGTCTCATGGCTTCAGGTTAAACATGGGCAGGGAAACCTCCTATTGGTTATCTTGTAAACCTCGTACTGTCCTCCTTCAGTTGATGAATCGGTACTCCTCCATGTTGAGCAACATTTGGAGGAAGAACTGAGGGTGGGAAGGGCACAAAATATACTCTGGGTGTGGGATTTCAGTGTCCACCAGCAAGAGCGGCTCGGCAGCAGCATTACTGATTGGGCTGGTCGGGTCCTAAAGGATGTAACTGTTATACCGTGTCTGCAGCAGATGGTGAAGGAACCAACATGAGGAAAAAACATCCTTACTAATCTGCCAGCTGCAGAAGTATCTGACCATGACAGTATAGGCAAAAGTGACCACCACACTGTCCTTGTGGAGGTGAAGTACTGCCTTCACGTTGAGAACAACCTCCATTGTGTTGTGTGGCACTGTTACCATGCTAAATGGGACAGACTTCGAACTGATCTCGCAACTCAAGACTGGGCATCCATGAGGCACTGTGGGCCATCAACAACAGCAGAACTGTACCCCAGCACAATCTGCAACCCCATGGCCTGGCATATTCCCCACTCAATCATTACCATCAAGCCAGGGGATCAACCCTGGTTCAATGGAGAGTGTAGGAGGGCATGCCAGGAGCAGCATCAGGCATACCTAAAAATGAGGTGTCATCTACCAAACAGGACCACCTGTGTGCCAAACTGCATAAACAGCAAGTGATAAACAGAGCTAAGTGATCCCACAACCAACAGATCAGATCTAAGCTCTGCGGTCCTTCCACATCCAGTTGTGAATGGTGGTGGACAATTAAACAACTCACTGGAGGAGGCGGTTCCACAAATATCCCAATCCTCAATGATGGAGGAGCCCAGCCCATCAGTGCAAAAGATAAGGCTGATGCATTTGTAACAATCTTTGGTCAGAAGTGCCAAGTGGATGGTCAATCTCAGGCTCCTCCAGTGGTCTCCAGCATCACAGATACCAGTCTCCAGCAATTCGATTCACGCCATATGATATCAAGAAACGACTGGATGCCGCAAACGCAATGGGCCCTAATAACATTCCAGCAATAGTACTGAAGATGAGTGCTCCATAACGTGCCGCTCCCCTTGCCAAACTCTTCCAGTACAGTTACAACACTGGCATCTACCTGACAATGTGGAAAATTGTCCATGCATGTCCTGTACACAAAAAGCGAGACAAATCCAACCCGGCCAATCAGCACCCAGTCAATCCACTCTCCATCATCAGGGGTCATCACCAGTGCTATCAAGCAGCATCTGATCAGCAACAACCTGCTCAGTGATGCCCAGTTTGGGTTTTACCAGGGTCACTCAGCTCCTGATCTCATTACAGCCTTGGTTCAAACATGGACAAAAGAGCTGAATTCCAGAGGTGAGGTGAGAGTGACAGCCCTTGACATCAAGACCGCATTTGACTGAGTATGGCATCAAGAAACCCTGGCAAAACTGGAATCAATGGTTATCGGGGCAACCACTTCGCTGGTTAGAGTAATATTTGGCACAAAGGAAGATGGTTGTGGATGTTCAGTCATCTCAACTCCAGGACATCTCTGCAGGACTCCCTCAGGGTAGTGTCCTAGGCCCAACAATCTTCAGCTGCTTCATCAATGACCTCCCCTTTGTCATAAGGTCAGAAATGGGGATGTTCGCGTGATTGCAGTGTTCGGCACCATTCCTCAGATACTGAAGCAGTCGTGCTCAAATGCAACAAGATCTGGACAATATCCAGGCTTGGGCCGATAAGTGGCAAGTAACATTTCGTGCCACAAAAATGCCAGACAATGTCCATCACCAATAAGAAACACTCTAACCACCGCCCCTTGACATTCAACAGTATTACCATCACTGAATCCCCCATTGTCAATATTCTTGGGGTTACCGTTGACCAGAAACTCAACTGAACTCACCAAATAGTCACAGGGGCTACAAGAGCAGATCAGAGACTAGGGATACTGTGGCCAGTAACTCACCTCCTGCCATCCCAAAGACTATCCACCATCCGCAAGGCACAGGTCAGGAGTGTGATAGAATACTTCCCACTTGCCTGGATGGGTGCAGATCCAACAACACTCAAGAAGCTTAACACCATCCAGGACAAAGCAACCTACTTGATTGGCACCACATCTACAAACATTCAATCCCTCCACCACTGGCACTCAGTAGCAGCAGTGTGTACTATCTACAAGATGAACTGCAGAAATTCACCAAAGATCCTTAGACTACACCTTCCAAACTCACGACCACTTCCATTTGGAAGGACAAGGGCAGCAGGTACTTGGGAACACCACCACCTGCAAGTTCCCCTCCAAGCCACTCACTATCCTGACTTGGAAATATACTGCCCTTCCTTCATAGTTGTTGGGTCAAAATCCTGAAATTCCCTCCCCACCAGCATTGTGGGTCAACCCACAGCAAGTCGACTGTAGCAGTTCAAGAAGGTAGTTCACCATTACCTTCTCAAGGGCAAATAGAGATGGACATCCACAATGCTTGCCGAGAGTGATGCCTAAACCCCACAAATGAATAACACAAAACCCTGTATTGTTACACCAGCTGAAGCAGTTGAGACTTGAACCGTGGACCGTAATACTTACCTCTATACCACCAGACCCTTTAGGTGGTTGTGATGTAGCGTATACAGGAGACTGCTGTGACTGGGAATCACGTGACCAACGAGAGCAGCTGCGCTAAGGAAGGCTCACCATGATTGGCGGAACGTGGAGCAAAGACTACAATTCCCGGCAGTACTGCGTGCAGAGGACGCATGCGCGGCAGCTCCAGGGTCTATAAAAGCACTTGCATCCGGGTGCTCCGGTTCCTTCCTGGCGACTCGTCGCCATTGCTTCACGGAGTGGGAGCGGTGCTGGACTGCTGAAGCTCGGCCTTTACAAACCCATACCGCTTCAGGAGCGCGGGGTGGGGGTCAAGTCAAAGCGCTGGGCCCTCTCCACTCCTCTCCAGCGGCTTGTTCCAAGCCGATTACGTCCCCCACCCCCTCCACTCTCTCTCCCCGATCCTCGCTCCGCTCGTCTTTACTTTCGCCATCTTTAGATTTGGTCACAATGCAGAGGTCGCCATGATGAAGATTAAAGTTAGGCCCCGTTACGCGATGCCCTGTGGAAAAACGGTTGGCACAACCAGCCACGTCGTTCCCGTTGAGCTGCTGGAAGCTGACGCTGGAAGATCCAGACATGGAAAAGAAGTCTGCACGTTCCTCCTCGGCAGGACCCAGCAAGGTGCCACCCTCGGACAGTAAAAGTAAACAAGGTAGAGTCGGTGGCGCCGCCCCCATTCAAATCCTGCAGTGTTTACATTGCCTTTAAAAATACTCTCAACGTCCTCCCTCCGTCTCTGTCTCTCTTCCCCTCAACGCCATCTCATACACATGTCACAATTGTTTTAGCTTTCAATAAGCCTTGACTGCACCTCGCACCCTTCGGGCATGACTAACCTGAGTTAGCTGTCGTCCTGATCCTATGTTGCACTGTAAAAGTAATCTATTTATCTCCCCCACTCCCGACACCTGTAAAAGGTTCCTGTTGGATGGCTGTGGTGGGGGACGGGTGAAAATTCCTCGATGCTCTGGTCAATATTTAGTCCGCAGCCATAAGTATAACTCTGACTCCTGTAGCTGGTTCTCGCTCTCCTTCGATGTTGACCTGCATGCCATAGGGTCGTACAGCACGGAAACAGACCCTTCGGTCCAACTTGTCCGTGCTGAGCAGATATCCCAACCCAATCTAGTCCCACCTGCCAGCACCCGGTCCATACCCCTCCAAACCCTTCCTATTCATATACCCATCCAAATGCCTTTTAAATGTTGCAGTTGTACTAGCCTCCATGACTTCCTCTGGCAGCTCATTCCACACACACACACACACCACCCTCTGTGTGGGAAAAGTTGCCCCTTTTGTAATCCTTCCCCTCTCACCCTAAACCTATGCCCTCTAGTTCTGGACCCAACCACCCCAGGGGAAAATACCCTGTCTACTTACCCTATCCATGCTCCTCATGATTTTATAAATCATTAAGGTCACCCTTCAGCCTCTGCTCCAGGGAAAACCGCCCCAGCCTATTCAACCTCTCCCTATAGTTCAAATCCTCCAACCCTGTCAACATCCTTGTAAATTTTTCCTGAACCCTTCAAGTTTCACAATATCCTCCTGATAGGAAGGAGACAAGATTTTATATGCAATACTCCAAAAGTGGCCTAATCAATGTCTTGTATAGCAAAATGACCTCCAACTCCTGTACTCAATACTCTGACCAATCAAGGAAAGCATACCAAACACTGCCTTCACTATCCTACCTACTTGTGACTCTACTTTCAAGGAGCTATGAACCTGCATTCCAAGGTCTCTGTTCAGCAACACTCCCTGGGATCTTACCATTAAGTGTATAAGTCCTGCTAAAATTTACTTTCCCAAACCTCTCATTTATCTAAATTAAACTCCATCTGCTACTTCTCAGCTCACTGGTTCATCTGATCAAGATCCTGTTTTAATGTGGGGTAACCTTTGCTGTCATCTGCAAACTTAACTATACCTCTTATGCTCGCATCCAAATCAGTTATATAAATGATGAAAAGTAGTGAACTGTGTTGATCCTTGTGGCACTCCACTGGTCACAGGCCTCCAGTTTGAAAACCACCCTCCACCACTCTGTTTTCTACCTTTGAGCCAGTTCTGTATCCAAATGGCTAGTTCTCCCTGTAGTCCATGAGATCTAACCTTGCTAACCTGTCTTCCATGGGAAATCTTGTCAAATGCCTTACTGAAGTTCATACAGATCTTGTCTACCGCTCTGTCCTCATTAATCCTTTGTTACTACTTCAAAAAAACTCAATCAAGTTTGTGAGACATGATTTCCCCCACACAAAGCCAATTTGACCATCCCTAATCAGTCCTTGCCTTTCCTAATACATGTACATCCTGTCCCTCAGGATTCCCTCCAACATCCTTGGATGAATCGGAGTTCATTCAAAACTTTGTTCATTGGTTAACTCTTAAATCCCATTCCTTTATCACCCAAGTGCTTGCCGGACAGTAAAGATTCAGGGTGCAGCAATGTATTTTAAGTTCTCATTTTTGCATCCTTCCTGGTTGTGTCCCACCCTATTTGTGTAATTCACTCCAGTCTGGCAACTGAGATCTGCACTTCCCCAATTCTGGCCTGTTGTGCATCACCAATTTTAATCCCAGCATTGGTAACCATGTCTTCAGTTTGTAGGTCTTAAGTTCCAGAATTACCTGCGTACATCTCTGCCTTTAGATTTTGCTTTTCTCTTCTAAGACAGTCCTTAAAACCCAACTCTTTAACCAAGCTTTTGAGCATCTGAATTAATATCTCTGTACCATGTAATGTCATATTTTGCTTTATGTCCCTGTGAAACATCTTGAAATGTTAAAGTTGCTATATAACTAAAATTGTTTCAACCTGGTTCTGAGCTGCGCAGTATATTTAATCCATATAAATGCACTGTTTGCAGTGTTGAAACGCATGGAAATGCTTGAGACATGTTGGAATGAAGATAAGAATTGGTTGAGTTTTTCATGGATTGATAAAGGCATTGAAGTGTCAATAATTCATGAAGTAGTTAAATATGTTTCTAAGCTCTCCTTGAATATTCTGCTTAGCTGGTGAAGGTTGAATTTCTTTATCCCTATTAGACTTTGTCAACTTGAGGCAGTTTTGTTAAAGAGCAGTACTGTTAAGGGGAAGGGAGAAAGCAGGTAACCTTGAATTTTCACTACCCAGCCCTGAAAATCCAATGCTCAGTTCTGTTTGCTACAAACTTTGCAATTTCTAAGTAAGCGTGAACAAAGTTATGCATGTGTATTTTCTTGGTCAGTGTTTCTCCCCACCCACTTGTTATTCACTTCATTATTAATAAATGCAGTTGACCTGATGGTTGGTATACAGGCAAAAGGCTAATGTTCAGCTTCGTCTTTCCAGTGACGCTGGAAAATTGTTGGTGAGCTCTGTGCTGTAACTTGTTTTGAGTGTTGGTTAGATCACTTCAGATGTTTTTATCTTTCACTACCCAGCTCTGAAAATCCAATGCTGTGTTCTGTTTGTTTCAACTTTGCAATTTTTAAATAAGCTTGAACAAAATTATGCATGTGTATTTTCTCAGTCAGTATTTCTCCCCACCCATTTACACTTTGGCAGATATTCCTGGGCTGGGTTCAGACTGGTGATTCATTTCGCTATCAATAAATGCAGTTGACCTGATACTTGGAGATATAGGCAGAAGGCTAATGTTCTGCTTCGTGCTTTCCAGTGACACTGGAAAATTGTTGGTGAGCTCTGTTG